>NC_052489.1:7136288-7183571 GCF_009730915.1 Dioscorea cayenensis subsp. rotundata
GTATATATATGTATATCTCTTCATGTTAGTATGTAGGAATCTCTTCAAACTTCAACTCATCACCACTCTAACAACATTTAATGGAGTTTGGCCTAGATTATTGGAAGTGGAGAATAGTGTGTCCTTCACTTTGGCAAACAAATATATACCAACGTAACTCAACATCTTACCCATTTCATATCTAATCATATATGGAATAATGCTTTTCTATTCTTGTGTGGTATGCATCATGCATAGCCAAATCTCATGTCTTACCTTGATCAAAGTGACAACCACATGCATGCAGTGCTCTTAGCGTAGGAAGCCAAGATAATTAATGGTTTTTAGTGTGAGCTAATTATGATCAAATCTGTTCTTTTAGTCTTCTTGTTCCAAGTTAAAGTGGGCCCATATTTTTATAAAGGTTGAATAAGAAATTTTCTTATTGTTTTTGTAAATGTTGATCTAGAAATTTAATGTATTAAAATTGATTAAGACTATGTTCACTTGAGGATGATTGTCACACCATTCATAAAAAATTTAATTTGCATACTTGTCAAATAGAAATTTAATTTTAGCAGATTAAATTTCTCAAACCAAATGACCATTTGGAAAATGTTCATTCATAAGTGTTTGTATATACATATTTTGCTATGGTATTTTATGTAGACCGAACATGTTTTTATCAGATATATGCACTCATGTTGTGTGTATTGTGTTCTTTGGCTCAACTAGGGTGTGTGAAGGTCATTTTGGAAGAAAGGAAGCAAAGATGGTGGTGTGGAGCACTTTTGGAGCTCTTCAATAAGCCACAAGGGCAACCACATGTTCTTAGGAGATCCACATGGGTTTTTTGAAAACTTCTCAAAGTTTCAGAGTAATTTTCAATCGCCGAAGGGTATAGGGGCAGTCACATGGCTGTGTACCATCCTAGGTACAATTTCCAAAAGAGAAGTTCAAGGTTTCAGCAAGACAAAAGGCCACAACTCCACCACACATCCATGTGGCAGTCCGTGTTGCCCCACACGGGTAGACACATGGCCTGACACATGGCTTGGCACACGGGTAGATACATGGCCTGGCACATGGCCATGTGACTTCACATAGTCACTCACATGGCCATGTGGAACCCCGATAGTAAGTTATAAATGGGTTAGTTGTTATTGTTTTATATCTTTTTGCACAAGTTGAAGTAAGGGAGGTGGCTAGGGTTTGGAGAGAGGGTCCTTACATTGAAGGAGAGACTCCAACATCGATCTTTATTGACTTCATCATTGTCAAGGTCATCAAGGGAGTCACAAGGACTAGAATTAAGGCAACATATCTCTTGCCAATGGAGCTATTCTTTGGAGACTTGGGAGCTAGTCATCGCACCATTCACTACAGATTTTGAGAGGGTTCCTTCCATGGGTTTTCATTGTTTTTATTTATTATTTTGTTTGACATTGTATTGATCCATGAAGAGCTAAACCCCTTCAGGTACTTGGGCACGAGAACTCTATGATTTATTCTTTGTATGATTTAGTTTTTCCTTCCCTTAATTTGAGATTTATGTTGAGTTTCAATCTTGTGGTTTAATGCCATGCAATAAATATTAGCGAGAGCTTGATTGTGTGTTCTAATCACACTAGTGAAGAGAAATATCACCACTGGGGTTTATATGGGATTAGGGATTAATTTCCTTGAGAAAAGGATAGATCTAATATATGGAATCGGGTTAATCACTCTAGGATGCCTAGAGGTCCAAGTAGTCATATGTTGTTTAGGCGAAGAGAGAGATCACCCGTAGAACCTCTTAGTGGACTAGTCATTGGTTGCCTTAAGAAAGGAACTGGTGTGTTTTAGGATACCCACAAGCTGACTTAATTTGATTAGGAAGCATTAGTCAAATCTGGCACATCATGGAAATCCTAGGGGAGAGGAGGTATTACCCGGTACCTGTTCCATATTGATTGAACCCTTTCTATTATTGCCTTATTGTTTGCCTTGTCCTCTAATTCATTTGCTTGTATAATTTCTCACCACACTACTTGATTATGGTTAGATAACAAGGAATTAGTAAATACTAATGCTCTCGTTACTTGTGAATTTGACTACCCACATTCAGGTACATTATACTACTTGAGCGACATGTGCACTTGCAATACATGCAAGTGGTGTCTCATTCTTTGATTCTTTTAGTCAGAGAGATCTAATGAACAAATACTTCTCTTTTATAAATTAATATTTTTAATGATTGTTTCATGACTTTTGTTATCCTCATTCTTTATGTCTATCTTCTTCTTTATCAAATTAATATGTTGTTCTTAATTTCAATACCCCATTCATTTCAACTAAAAAATTCACTCCATCTCTTATGTGCTCAATATGATAGATAGAAAATTCTTATCCATGTTTAATCAACATGTTGGAAAGAAACTAACTGCACACCAAATCAAGATTCATCAGAATTAATGAACGATGTGATTATTTAGTCAAAACCACACTTAAATGATAATTTTTATTCTTTATTATGGCACTTACGACACTTCAGGTATCATTGAATTTTCATTAAATTGGTGATGGCCAGGAGAACAATATCTAATTAAATATAAAAGTATAAAAAGTATGGAAATTCTTAATCAAAGAACAATGATATGGTAATACTTTAAAAGTGGCCACTGACAAAAAGGATCTATATTCTTCAAGCTTAACTTGATCTCCTATTGAAAACAAAAACATTCATGGATAAATTTCAATGAAGAATTTGAAGGATGATGAAAAATAGGAAGTTCGCACATTTTCCTTTTATTTAACCATAAATATTGTAATTATTTATGTATCTCTGAAATCCATTTTGTATAATTAGACAATTCTTTAAAGTAAGGAATATTTTTGCAGCATATTTTTTTTTCCTTTTGTGTAATCTTCTTTTGTTTGAATGGTTTGAACTTACATATTTTATAAGTTTTAGTTTGCTTATTTGCATGACACTAATAGAGTCATGAAATGGATAGACACTATTCTTGGATGTATTTGAGACTCCCGGATGGATTCATTACTTCTAATTACTGTAATGGAGTTGAAGACTTTATTTCTTTTGTATTTTCTCAACATGATTTTGTTTGTTCGAGCCAAAATTAGATGTCTATATATTGGTTGTCAGAATAATAAGTGGTAAATTGTTGGCAATGTTGGTAAGCATCTTTATCTTAAATGCTTTTCTTATGGCTATACTTGGACTCTACATGGAGAACAAGAAATTGGAGAATCATTATGGAGCAAGGCTGAGGATGAACCAATGTGTCAAATACAAAATGAAAAATCATGTGCTAGATTGGTTATGGATGCTGCATTAGATAGTTTTGATTTTGATGGTAATCAAGGTAATGAACAAGGCTAGAGGCCGAAAGTTCGAATACAAGTGCTTTCCAGTTTGCGAGATGCAAATGAATTACTACGGTCTGGATGTGTAAACAATGCAAAGTTATAAATTGTTTCTCAACTTTTAAATTGCAAGATTGAATTTAACATGAGCGAGCCATGTTTTAATCAACTCATTAAAAGTAGTGTAGAGTATGATATCAGTATATTCATGTTTGGCAGATGATTTTTACAGAACGAAAAAGAAATTGGCAAAACTTGGACTTGGTTATGTCCAAATTCATGCATGCCCAAATATTTGCATGTTGTTTTATGGAGAAACAATTGAGATAGAATGTTTTCCAAAATTTCCTGAACAACAATTTGTAAAATGGAAAAGATCTTTCTACTAATTTTTTTGATAGCATGGGGCATTTACCTATACACCTACCTTGTGAGGCTAAGGTCGATGGCTTGTCCAATATCGGTGGTTGTATCCATTTAAGGGGTGCTATATCTCTCTAACTTTTATATATTTCGTTAGAGTTGGTCTGTTTTTAATACATTGAAGGTTGTAAATGCCGAAGTTGTTTTAGTATATATGATGCACAGATTTTTACATAATATGAAGAAGAAGGTGAAAAATCTCGCTTATATTGAGGGATCCATTTGTGAGGCATACATTATTGAAGAAATTTCATCTTTTTGAACCAACTATGGAAACAAACCTAAACCAGGTTCCACACAATGATGATGGTGGTGAAATGTAACCAATGCGTCATCTATGAATTTCACACATCCCAGGAGATTTCTTGGTGCTAAACCCTTACTTCAAAATTGCATGAGGGTCACCCTTTACATTGAGTAAGTTTTGCTATTTAAGTTTGAGTGCTTATGGGTTATATGATAATTAAGCTAATAGTAGTCTCTTTATAATGATAGTATATTTAATGTAATGGTTAAAAGATATTAAATCCATATAACAAAGGTGAATTAGAGAAAATCCAAAATAGAAGATTTTGACAATGGTTCAAAAATTATGTAATTTCTCTTGTAAAGTCAACAAAACTTTTCTACTTTATATCCTAATAAATACCCACTAGTTTTTGAAATTTATAATAAGTTTAGAAGCACGTCAATAGTTTTAGATGCATAAAGATGAAATTAATAATTGTCTTGTTAAGATTTCTTCTGGCCAAGCTTTCAAGGTACAATGTTACAAAAGAAACTTTGTAAATGGTTTCAAGTTCCATACAAAAAAAATAAAGAAAAGAAAAGAAAATGATGAACAACAAAGTGCTTATGAAGGGAGTTGCTAGAATGACTATGAGAATAACTTTTATGATATTTTGATGGGTGCATAGAGTTAGAATATTTTGGTGCTGGAAATAGGTTTGTGCTTTTTAAATGGCACTAGTTTGACACAGAAAGAGGAGTCAGAGTGCACCCTACTCATGGTCTTATTGAAATTAAACACTTCAATTCTTTGTGGTAATGAGCCGATTGATTTGGTTGCACAAGATACACAATTTTATTAGAGCAGTTATCCCTCAACTTTAAAAGAACAATGAGATTGGTGGGTAGTGTTCAAATTATAGGCTAGGGGCACATTTAATCTTAGTCCTATAGAAAACGATAGAGAAAATTAGAATGACCATAATAGAGGGGTATATTAAGAAGATGACGCATTTTTTCTAGGATTTGTTTCTCCTCCTAAAGAACTTAATAACCCTATAGTTTTAGTTGATGGTGAATTCAAAGAGGAGAATCCTTAAATAATGGTGGATGATGATGAAGATGATGGAGATGATGGGTTTAAAGAAGAAAATGAATATGACGATAATGGCACAAAAGATGAATTGCAACAAGAAAAGCATGAGTTAGCATCCATTGATGATGATTAAATATAAGAAATGTCATATTCTTAATATTTTTCTCACTAACTAGAGGATAATATTGTATTTACTAATATTTTGCTTATGATGTATTGTGTTGTTGTGTGATAAGTGTCTAAGTGTGCATACTTTCATATATATATATATATATATATATATATATATATATATACACTTTGTATTTATTTTTATAGGATTGATGGCTATCACACAGTAGATTTTGTATTATTTACTTTATAGGGCATGAAGAATTCATTTGGAGTCCAAAAACACTCTTCGAGCCAAGTTTGGGGTGAAAATGAACAAGTTTGAAGGGTAGTATTGTAGTAGTGCTGCAATGGTACTGTAGTACTGCATAGTGCCCTAACAGAGCTGCTAGAAAGCCTTGCGGGCACCATATAGCCTGCAAGGAGCATGTATAAGTTTCCCAAAACACCCTATGGGTTCTATACCACCCGTAAATAGCTCGTATGGTATGGGGGAGGACTTTACCATGTCCAACACAAGTTCCATACGGCCCGAATGATGCTCGTATTGCCTTGGGAAGTATAAATAGGCAAAGTTAAGGCAAATAGAATTTTTTTTTGAGCCTAGGTAGAGCTTGAGACAACAATATGAGGCTAGGGCAAGATCTAGGGGGTTCAAGGACTCCAATATTTCAATCTCAAGGGGGAGAGGCTAGATTTGGACTATCCTTGGTCGAAATCATTCTGACAACCTTAGGAAGCTTGACCACATTCAAGAAGAGCCACACTAGGGTAAAACTAGGGTGGTGACATCAAGCGCATACGGAGAAGATCCTTCATCACCTTTCATCATTATTCATCAAGGGAGATTAATCATGCTTAATTTGTGGGGGTTTATGTGTTTTTCTCTTGATTTTACTTTCATGTCGAACTAAACCCCCAAGGGCACTGAATGTCAGTGAACCTTGGGTTGAACATGTTATTTGGATGATTTATTTCTTTTAATGCAATTGTGTAGTTTGAGATTTAATCTATTGTGCTTTTCAACGTCTTGAATTACATATGGAGACTACTATAGATCATTTGTGAGTTATACTTGGTGATGCAGGATGCTCACTCATATAAAATTATAGATAGATTAAAAGGTTTACTTATGCTAATACACAGAGGGATTCGAGTATCGGCAATCCTTTGACTCTTAGGTTTAAACCTAGATTAGTGTTTACTCCTATATAGAGATTTCTTTGAGTGCATTGCAATCATAGGAGGAGTTATTTGGAAGGGATTCTGGTCAACACTCGTATGGGATTAGGGATTAATCACTAAGGGATTTGGGGTAAATCTATTTTAGAAATCTCTCAGTCCAAACCACCATTGTGGCTTTAGTTTCTCATCCTCATGACATTAGTAGTCCCAAGGCCAGAGATCCACATCCATGTCTATCTACTCCCATTAATTTCTCCCTAAGTTTCTCTTGCTTGCCTTTATTTCATATTTCTAGTTTGTTTAGTTCAATCTGAAATCATCTCTTGATTGTTAGGTTAGATAATAGGCAACACGGAAGTAATGGTAGCTCCTTAACCCGGTGGATTATGATCCTTGTGCTGTGCACAAGGTATTACTTGATGATCCATGCACTTGTGGCGGACAACTATCATTGTATTTTTTCTTATGACTCATGTAAGATGACCCCAGGATTATTATTATATATTTCTTATTGGTTCCTTCTTTTGTGAATTTGTAATATAGAAATCATGCTTTCAATCCCATATATTTATTTAGTATTATTTTTTTTAAATATTTCGAGATTTTTTTGTTTTTATATTTGGCAACATATAAGGTTTAAACTTGGGATCATGAGAAACATCAAGGAGTAAGGTAAAGGTAAAGGTAGAGGTAAAGAGAATGCTTCATTAAATCATGAAGTGCCTTAAGGGACTACCAGGACATCATTGGCTCCCATCATTCACTTATCCACTTAGACACATTCTCTAGCTCCTGAGGTACCAATAAATTTGCCATTTTCTTCTGACCCTACTCCTATCCCTTCCTCTACCCTTGTTTCTAGTGGATTTTAGATGAGTAGAAATGATTGGTGTACAAGGTAAAATAGTAGGGGGCTTAGTTTGGGATTATCCTACCTTCTTAATCCAAATGATAAAGTGCATCTGACTCCAATAAATGTAGAGTAAGATTTATTTATCTAACATGTTTAATATTATTTGTATTTGTAATTATAGGGCTTTATTTAGTTTAGTATGTAACATATTTCTCTGATTATATGTTAGTGCTTTTATTGAGGCCACAACAACAGTTACTTGTATTATGAAAAATATTTTAAAAGTCCATGGCCAACATGGAGAAAAGTTCCTACTGATGTGAAGGAATTGATGTGGAAGACATTTCAGATATAAAGTTTATTATTTGATTGTTTTGTTTAGATTTATTATTTGTTTAAAGTATAAATTTTTGTAAACAATATTCTTTTTCTCAAGAGTATTGTAAATGGAACCTAGAATATAACAATAAAATAAAAAATGTATTTGATAAGACTGGTAAAACACGACTGAGGGACATGCTGGCAGATGGGTGAATGAAGGCAATGAAAGAGGTTGGTGTTACTAACATTAAAGAGTGCAAAGGAATGGGAGTGGATCACCAAGGATGTATGGGATGCCCTCATTGATAATGGATGGGGTACAAGCAAAGCAAATCACTTAACATAAAAAGAGGAAAGCATTTTAAAGCAAACAGTGGTTCAAGTTCTTTTGTTGTTCATATTATCAAGTTGGTATGAATTTCTATTTTAGTAATATTCTATCATAATATCCTATAGTAGTAATAGCATATTGAATCCATCTTTCATAAACCTTGAATTTTATCAATTTTATTTTTATTTAGAATCTAAAAGAGGAATTTGGTCCATATTTTTGTTTTATGCACATGGCATGCTTCGATCTTGGCATGCGCATCTACTTTAGATAGTGATCCACTGCATTTAGATTAAGCTAGATGATTACCACCTCATTTTCTTTACTTTTAAATTTCACAACATCTTGTGTTTAAGCTTATATGGTGCTTCACATCTACTAATATCATGCTTAGGATATACATAAATTTGGTAGATGAGTTCGATTATTCTTCATATCCTGCACAACATACAATGATGATGCTTTCTTCTTGTGCTTGTGGGGTATATATAACATCCTTCAAATAAGCTCTAACTATAGTCCCTTCATAAGCTCTTCAAATAGGAGTTTCTTGTACAATGTCCTTTTATTCTTTCCTAAAGACAACCTGTAAAAATTTAAGACACCATAGAAGACAACATCATCTTTGGAAGCCAACCTTATTTGAACATTATTTATGCCAACCTTATTTTAAAATCATACTTGAATGCACATCTGTCAAAATTCTAGTCCCTATACTCCTAGTCAAAGCTATATATAGAGAGATAGAAAATTGTGACAAACATGGCAATGAACTCAATGACTACCATAAAGAAGTCAAACTCCACTTTGGCTATATAATATGGGAAGCTAATCCTTGTCCATCCCCAACTTCATCCCATAGTAACCCTATTTATTTTAAATTTAGAGTTACCACCATATATTAATCCGATTTATGGATCCTGTGAGTTTAACTCAAAGCTTCAATAAAATTTCTAGTTTAACTCAAAGCTTCAATAAAATTTCTAGTAGATTTTATCATCATCATCATCATCATCATCATCATCATCATCATCATCATCATCATCATCATCATCATTATTATTATTGTGGCTAAAACTACTTGCTTTTATTGCAAAAGATCATGATGCTATGATAAGTACATGATTATAACTTTATGGATTTGAATCCAACCATTGAAACAATATGAGTTAATTTCCTTTGGTGATAATAATTAGCATGAGTCATATGTGAAATGAATTAGTGACATTGCCATTTATGATCATTTTTTCTTCATGTCATGATATGCAATGCTATGAACTTCTAATTATATAAAGTACTATCTAGCACATTTTTGGAAATTAGGAACCAAATAACAATTGGGTTAGTCCCTGTCAATGTTATCTTTTATTTGTGTGTTTCTCTACTTGGAATACAAGCTGCAAAGCTGAGTAAGGAGATAGGATATTCTAATTTTTTAAAGGTTACACACAAGCGCAATAGTGGAGTGGATAAATTTGTGGACAATAAGTCAAGTGTTGTCAATATATGTAAATTTGAGCCATTTATACTTTTTTTAGACTAGAATTTATTTAAGTTTTTGTTCATAATGGATGTTATAAAAATGTTTGTTTTATATAATTTTTCAAATATAGTGTCATTTTTTAGTTGCTAGTGTTTTAGTGCATTGATTGAAATTTGTATAAAGCCGTCAAAGCAAATGAGTCTTTTCCCTTTTGTTATTCATTTTATATTATCTCAATTATAAATGATAATATTTGCTTTTAAACATGTTATAGGAAAAGTATAATGTTGCATTGGTTGATAAATATGATGACAACATATCCTCCCGTCCAAGTTTTGATGGCCAGTTGCGCTTATGATTAGAAGACTTGCACAAGTGCTTATGGTTTTGGGAGTAGGGTAGACTTGAGGCAGTTGTTTAATGCAACATCGACTAGTCCTTCCACATCTTATTCAGCTCGTGGACCTTCCACCTATCAGTATTTTTCAACAATTGAACCTATGTTGCTAAGCCCAACTTTTGGAGAAAGTTGAAAATTTAGAAAGTACAATTCTAGGTATTCAATAAAGTCTAGCAGAGCTACAAGGTAAGTTGGACAAAACCTTAGAGTTGGTGGAATGTTGTCATCCAACAATGTTTTCTTAAATGAGACAACTGGGAATTAATTTAAGGGATGCCGCTATAGAAGGCATTGAAACAAGTAGAGAAGGAGAAGATGTGTAAGGAGATAGAGTTTGCCCTTAGTTTGGTAATCTTACTACTTCTTTTGTTAAAGTACATTTGAAGTTTTCTTATATACTTGTATGGTTGAGTGATTGCAACTTTATAACATGTAAGATTTTATCATGGATTCTTGGATTGTATTATTATTCTACTATTTTATGATTGTTGAATGTCTTTGGTATTATGTTTGTACTAAATACAGTACAAGTTCAATGCCTAAAATTTGTAGACATATTAATAACTAATATTTTTTACCGAAGGAAAAACATATTGTTTAATAACAGAATTTTACTCTTTACTGACAAAAAAAGTAATTTTTCTTGATAGAAAATGCTTTTACTAATGGAATTCTTATAAATTATTGCTCTTTATTGACTAACAAAAATAATATTACTGACAAAATTCTTAAAAACAAATACTTTTTACTGACTGATGAAAATACTTTTGTTAACTGAAAAATACTTTTTACTAACGGATGTTTTATAAGTTAATACTCTTTAATACAAGAAAATACCTTTTACCAATAAAAATATACTCTTACTAACAAACATGTAACACACAAATACTTTTTAGTAACAAAAAGTAATACTTTTCACCGATAGAAAAATTACTCTCTACCAATGGAATTATTATAAATTAATATTCTTCATCGACTGAAAAAAACTCGTTAACGAATGAAATTTGTTGATAAATGATGGATCCACCAACATAATCATTTTAATTTATATATTTTAAAAATCAATTACCAATGAAAATATAATTATCACTTTTTTATATATAATGTTTTATTTTTACGGACATAATTTGTTACTATCGACAGAAAGGTATTTACCGACATCATATTTAGGTGGTATTTGTTTCAATGTATTTGGAATTACTTGTAACTCCAAATGCATTGTTAGTTAAAATCCCTTGTTTGTTTTGAGGGATTCAATTTTCGGTTTGACCAAACAAACCCCTTTGACTGGTTGAAAATGGAGGATTTTGGTTTTGCATTACAAAGGATTTATGAACTCCTTGGGATAGGGTAACTTTGTCTCTCAGTTGTGTTTCTTTGCCTTTGCCTTCTTTGACCACTTTTCTTCTTCACCTCTACAATAAGATTCTTGCAACCATCTACCTAGCGACCAAGATCCCCCAAGCCCCCACACCTTGCAAAGATTGCATCTTTGGGGACTTCTCTCCCACTGAGAGAGGCCTTAGACCACTATCCCTTTTTTTTGCTGGAAAGCTCCTCCTCATCCTCCTCTTGTTTTCCTCTTCTTCAGCCTCCTCTTGTTCTGTCTAGTGAATCTAAAGATATGCTAAAGGATTGCTTTATGCTTCCTTGATTTATTTATTTTTTGTCTTTCTTACCATGTCGCAATTGAGCTAAGTAGATCTATCCATTCATGGTAAGTGTTATGGAAAATAGTTTATATTATACTCTGTTATATATTTCTTGCACTGAAACACAAACTTCTTGGTTTCATTGGTGTTTTATTGGTGTTTTGCACAATTGGTAGGCCTATTTCCTTTCACCTGTACCATGCATTCTATTAAGTGGATGGATAATTAAATGAATTGATATCTAAACATTATTATCTCTTTGGATATGATAAGAATTTCTTGTACGTCACTTGTTTTGGATCTTCATCATACTATTAATTGTGCATAGTGATAAAAATGTCTTTGAGCTTAGCTCATTCTTGTTGATTATGTAACAATTCATGGCACCTTTCGATGACTGTCATAAGTATGCCTTGATTCTTGGTCTGATGCAAGATGACCAAATTGTATAAAGACTGACAATGAACCACACTTGGTCATATGAAACAATTGCGTATATATGAAATGTTAAATGAAATTCTAATTTTTTAAATTTTTGGTGTAAATTTAAAATTCCTCTGTATGGAATGTTAATATAAACATTTTTTAGATTGATGATAAAATAGTTTAATTGGTTTATTCTTGTTCTTAATGTAAAACATGCTTGTTTGTATCATTAAAATTTTGTTATTTGGAAGCTAAATTATTTGTAAAAATGTAAAAATATTATGTTGTATACATGTTGGTTCGATTTGATTACTTTTATGTTTAAAAGAGTTGTAAGACTAATAACAATTAAAATAAGATGTTATTATTAATTTTTTTTTTAAATTGCTACTTAATATGCATAGTAGTAAAATCATAATCCTATTGTCTTTTGATCTGCATATTGAGCTGAAGAGAATTCAATCGGTCTCATGAATATCGAATTATGTTTGGACTACATTTCTTGATCAACAAATTGTATGAGTAATATGCTTTGCGTAACTTTGCAAATGTTAATCTTATTTGTTTTCATAATTGGTTGATGATATTTCAAATTATTTGCAACATAACATAGTAGAATTATCATGTTTATTCCTTTAGAAAAAAAATTGTAACACTTATTGCCGACCTGAATAATTTGGTCGATAATGAACAAGTCAATCTTCTTCAATCTTTGGTCGATAATGAGACAAAAAGGTCTTATGAGAGTTACATTGAACATCACTATCGAAGAATAATTATTTATGTTTCTAGACACTATAGGACATAACTAGAGTAATCGTATCATTACCCACAATAATCTGAGATCTAGTGAGACCATTAGTAGGTACTTTAATCATATTCTATATGCAATGGGTCAATTACATGATGAATATGTGCTTCTACATAGTACACAAACTTCATCATATATAGCCTCGAGATCTACAGTATATCCTTATTTCAAGGTATTAAATAATTTTTTTTGCTTTAATAAATTTAGTATCCTATAATCTGTTCTTAGTTATAATGTATTAATGATAGGATTGTATTTGAGGCTTCAATGGAACCCACATTCATGCTTATGTTTCTACATCTGAAGTTGCAACATTTCTTGGGCAAAAACCATACCTCAAACAAAATGTGCTTACTACTGTTGATTTTGACTTACATTTTACGTATGTCCTTGCTGGATGGGAAGGTTTAGCACACGATACCCTAGTTTTACATGATGCACTAGAGAGACCAAATGGTTTATTAGTCCCTAAAGGTATCTATTTTGTTTAGTTTATTAATATATAGGTTATATGAGAACAACCTAAACACTATAATTTTGTTAACTATGGCATCTGTTTTTTCTTAGGAAAGTATTACTTGGTTAATGCAAGGTATGCAATGAGACCGAGTTTTATATCCCCTATAGGGGTGTTAGATACCATATTAAAGAGTTTGACTCGTGAACATTAGCAAACCATTAAGAACATTTTAATCTTCATCACTCATTAGCTTGAACCACCATTGAAAAAGCTTTTGGTTCTCTTAAGGGACGCTTTAAAGTTTTAAAATGAAGACCATTCTTTCTTTTCAAAACTCAAGCTGAGCTAGTTTTGGCTACATGTATTTTACATAATTATATTATAAGTGATGGTCAAGATATGTTCATACCCTCTGAGGAAGAGTGGATACCACAATGACCACTCTCAGAAAGTAACATGAGAGGATAGAGAGAAGATGCCCAAGAATGGGTGGCAAGTCGAGAGTAGATTGCATATGATATGTGGACAACAAAGTAGAAAAATATATGTTATTTTTTATAGGAAAATGTTCTTTCTTCTAGACCATGACTAGTTTTGTTACTTGTTGGATGTTTGTTTAATTTTTTGGCTTGTACTTGATAATTATTTTTCTATATTTCTATGAACAAATTTTAGCTATCAAAAGATAATTACTTGTTTTGTTACTTGCTGGATGTTTGTTTAATTTTATAGTTTTGGTAATTACTTATTTATGTGCCAATTATACAATGGACAACATAGGGATGCTTGAATATAGGAAATGTCATCAATGAGAACCTTAACCAAAAAAATAGGTGGCAATAAAAGATGGACCACTATCGAAAGTCAGTTTTTTATAAGATTCATGGCTTCTCAAGTGGATCAAGGCTTGAAAGTTGATAAGGGCTTCAAACCTCAAGCATTCCATGCAATAGTTATTGTAATGAAGAATGTGTTTGAAGTTATAGTCAATGAAGCAAATGTGACTAACCACTTGAGAACAATTCTCAAGTGATGGGTAAGAATAAAAAAATTGAAAGAGTTAAGTGGAATAGGTTGGGATAACAGGCTGAAGATGATAATTATGGGAGAATAAGAGTTCAAGAACTATGTGAAGGTACAAATATATTTCTGATTTATTTCTATTTACATTGTCCATTTATTAATTTTGAAATAATTTTAATTTAAACATTCAACTAATTTGTTACTATATATCAGATTCATCTACAAGATGAACCCTACTTAAACAAACCTATTGAGGATCATGACTTGCTTGAGATTGTTTGTAATAATGATCATGTAACTGGATGGCTTGCTGTGCAATTTGGAGATAAAATTGGTATGCATATGGATGATAGTGTCGAGTACCACCGTCCATCTCACATCGATAGTCTTGATGACATGTTTGAGAAAACTAATTATCATGTTAATATACCACTGCCTATCCACAACCAATCATTAAATACAGAAAATAGGGGGAAATCTTTCACTCAATCATAAAAAGGAAAATGAAAATGAAAAATGCCCTCAGAAGTTAAAGCAATACAAGATAACACCATTAAAGAAGCATTGGCAACAAAAAAAGTCTACTCAAAATTTAGAATTTGCAAAGGAACTAATTTGCTTGAAATTGAAACCATATGGCTACTCTGGTCGTGAGATTAATAAGATCTATGATTGGTTAATGGCCGATGATAGTAGTAGAGCTGTGGCTTTCTTAGCAAAGGATGAAGAACTAAGGAAGTATTGGGCGAAGGACTTCTTTGAATCACTTCACAATGAAGGAGAATATTTTCGAAGTCCCATTTATGTTGGTTTGTGTGTGTGTGTGTGTGTGTGTGTGTGTTTATGTATTATGACGTTGTTATGTACCTACCACATTACAAATTTTTTTAGCAGGGTGTTGCAGCATGTCGGACATGAGTTTAGCCATGAGACCAAGAAGAATACTGCTGGTAAAAAATTTTTATTTTTGTAATTATATATAATACTGTCATTAATTAGTAACTGATACTGAAAATTGATTTTTCTCCACATTTGTAGATCATTTTGAGTATTGAAGGGAGGCAAATGTAGCATGAGATTGTAAACTCTAATCTTTAGAGTTGCATAAGATTGACTATGTAATAATTGCCTTCTTGATTTTAAATGTGCTTTTTTTGTTTGTGCACTCGGTATAGAGTCATTTTTGTACTTGTGTACTCAAACTAAAATCTTGTACTTGTTGAATATTTTCAATATGAAGATTTAAACCTAATTGTGTTTTAGAGTCTTGAATGATTATATATATTTTTTTATGAGGACTTGAGATTGCAATGATGTGATATTTATTGAATGTTTTCTAGTATGAAGTTACAGTTTTTTCATGACATTGAGATTGCAATGATGATCGAGGTATTTGTAGGTTGTTTTTGCTTAGGTATTATGAAGGAAGATGTCTTTGTTGAGATTTTATTTGCACGCATGACATGAAAACTAGGTTATTTTATTCAAATTTTACATAATTACAGTGATAGATATTCCATGTGTTGTTCATATTGACAATATAAGGTGGTTCATAATTCTTAATCATGGTATAATTTTAATTTTGTTCTTGACCTTGTGATCTATATAGTTTAGCCTGCTTGCATCATGCATGCTATTTTTTCTCTGTTTTTTCTCTCTTGCTAGCAAGTGTATGTAAATTAATAAATAAGCACACCTTAAGAGTAAGTTAATAAATATATTAATTAGTTAATAATAAATATTAATGAAGTTAATAATAAATGGCAATTGCTTTTTAAAAAATTGTTATTAGAGTGAGTGAATAAATATAATAATAAATAATTAAATTAAATTAATTAATAAATATTTAGTAATTAGAATAGCATAACAAATTGACATATAAAAAGGTATGGGGGTAATATTACCATGAGTAACCACACTCATAAAATACATGAAACCAAACATGTGTTTTTCAATTTCAGATTTACAAATTCCTTCAAGCAAACAACAAATTATATAATACAATATTTCTAGTTACATCCAACCACATAATAGATTTGAATGCACTGTATTTTAAAAACTAAGTATTTTCAGTTACATTGTAATTGGAAGTTCGCTGCATTTAAAATTACATCCAAACAAATGCCACTGTAGTGACAAAGTATTCCTGAAGGACATTCCATCGGTAAGGGATATCATCGACTAAGCACCCATTATTACCAACATAAGTTTCCGTTTGTAATGAACTATTTTCTTTTAGTGAGGATTTCATGACGCAAATAAATCCTAAGGAATCTACAAACAAGGTTCATATGGTGAAAAAGGGAAGCTCATCCAAGAATGCTTCTAAAAGGCTTATTTATAGAGGTAAAAAACAAAAGAACAAAAAGAAGCAAGAATATGTTTGTTATTTTTGTAACAAACCAGGTTATTTCAAGAAAGATTGTAAACTTTTCAAGAAGTCAAAAGGAAAATCAGTAAGTGGTGGAGAGGGCAACCTAGTTGCGGTTATCTCCAAGATCAACGTGTGGACTCTAGAACTGTTAGACATGTGTGTAAAGATAAGGCTCTTTTCAAGTCCATTTAAGCCATACTGGAAGAGACTATTGTTTACATGGGGAATGCAACTCATGCCAATGTAGTTGGTATAGGTAGTGTAGAGCTTGTTTTCACTTCTAGCAAGGAATTAACTCTTGCTAATGCATACTAGATACTGAAGAAAATCTTGTAGCTTGCAAGTTATTCAATAAGTTTTAAGCTCAAGCTTGTATTTGAGGGAGATAATTTTATCTTTTAAAAACGGGGAATGCTTGTTAGAAAATGTTACCTTTGTAATGGAATGTTCAAGTTGAATATTAATAAAATTCAAGTTTCTTTTTATATGCTTGAGTCAAAGAAGTTTTTGTTGCATAATATACTTGGGCATATATAGTTTAAAAGATTGCATAAATTGGTGAAATTAGATTTAATCCCTTTTCTAGAAAAAGGTAGCAAGAAATTTGAGACTTGCATGCTAACTAAAATTACAAGAAATCTTTTGACAAATGCTGAAGGGGCTACAAATATATTAGAACTCATTCATAGTGATGTAGGAGATCCACATAGTTTACCTGCACAAGGTGGTAAAAAGTATTATATCACTTTTATCAATGATTATAGTAGGTATTATTATGTTTTTTTTTCAAGTTCTATGGAAGAAGTTTTGAAAAAATTTAAAATTTATACATCTAAAGGTAAACTTCATTGCAAGACATTTACTAAGAGATTAAGGTCAGATAGGAATGGCGAATAGTATGATCCTAAGTACTTTTAATCCACTGGAATTGTTCATGGAACAATGGCACAATATACACCACAATAAAATGGTGTAGCGAAAAGAAAAGCCTGGGTTTTGATTGAAATGGTTAACATAATGATAACAAACGTAGGTTTAAGTTTTGGTTGTTAGAGTGAAGCAATACTTACGACTTGCCATATTCTTAATGTATTTCTAACACAAGAAGCAAAATTACCTCATATAAACTTTGGAATAAAAGGAAACCAAACCTAAGCTATCGTAGAGTTTGGGGATGTAGATTTATTATAAAAGTTTTAGAACATAAAAGGAAAAGTTAGGTAATAATGGACTTGAGTGCATATTTTTGGGTTATGCACACAATAGTAAAGCATACGTATTCATGGTTATTGAAATTATTGACATGATTTCAGTAAACACAATTATTGAATCAAGGATGCTATATATTTTTAATGAAAATAGATCCCAACCTATTCATAAGATTGGAAATAATACCCTGCTGGACAAAATTAAAGGCAAAGAGATATTAGATAATAAACAAAATGATAATGAAATTGTTGAGTCCCATAGAAGCAAGAGACAAAGAAATGCAAAAAACTTTGGTAATGACCACTTCATGCATTTAGTATAAGGAACTAGAGAAGAAGTTAGTAGTTAAATATTGATGCCCTTGTTCCATAAGTGCACGAGTCGTAGTAAGCAATAATAGTGTACAATGATACAAGGTCGTCAATCCAAGAGGACATGAAGTACTAGTACTAACTAATCGTCTATTATCTAGCGGAATAAAAATACGATTGATGAACAAAACTAAAATTGAATTAAAAGCTAAATCGAACTCATCGAATTGGCAAGGACACTATTAGGCATGGAAAAGAGGTATTCGGACAATTAATCCCCTTTGGATATTTGATGAAGTTCTAGACTAGGATATCGAATGATTTTTAAGTTGACTGGACTGTGGGTATTCCTAGATCATGTTCACCCTTTTCTCAAGGTAATAAACAACTAATCCCTACCAAGCTAGATCCGAATCTCTTTTGTACCTGCACTCTATATTTACATAAAAACTCTATAAACCATGTAAAATGGATTAATTAGGACTTCCTAAATCATACTAATCCCTTTCTCAAGATAACTAGTAACTAATCCCCTATCGAATTAATGGTCGGAATCTCTTCTCCACCATAGCGCAATATGATTGCAAAAACACTTGGTAAAATCTAGAGGTAAGGTAATCCTAACTTGGGGAACTGAGATACTCAACCTTATACCACTACGTATATGCATAGTGATTTCTCAATCCCCCTACATATGTATCAAGCATGAATTCAAGCTCTTGCTACATGGAAATCATGGTATAAAAATACACAATTGAATCACAATCAAAATAAACTCAAATTCATAGCCAATATCCAAAGTTTGATATAAGATTGCATCCTATGGTTTATTAATGTCCGAATACCCTAGGAGGTTTAGCTCCGCATATAAGGAAGAAGCTAAATACAGTAGATAAGGTATGCAAAAGACATTAAAAGCATGATTAAGAGAAGCCCCTTGTTCTCTATGCTTCTTCCCTCTCTAGGTTGTCAATATCCCCTCCTACTAGCTGTAAATGGACTTGCCTTTATAGTGGAATCTTCACGTTGTTAGAAGGAGGGCGGAGAAAGTATGCCAAAAGCCTCCTCAAAACCCTTGTGTCTACCCTTTTATAGTTTAGGTATCAGGTGAGTACAAAGGGATTAGACACAAGGCGTGTGTTAGGGTTGTGTAGTCCTCTATGAGTTATATCCCTCTCCCAAACTCTACGACTACATGACCTTGACCCCGATTATTCAAGGATGTGTGGATTCTGCATGGGTGGTGCAAAGAGTACATGTGGGTCAACATGGGGTTGTATCACTGCTCTGAAGTATATTTTGAATTTTTCAAGAGTTACATTTGATATAGGGGCCGTGCATGTGAAGCCCTATGTCATCCTATAGTTTCTTTCAAATTAGGGAGAACTTATGCTCTTGAATGCCTGAATCAAATTGGGCCATGTAAGCCACTAGTGTAACCTTCTAGAATTCTCGTCTTTCTTATTTTCACCCTGATTTACTTTCTTTTCACTCCTTTTTCTTTGAGCTTACAATTTATAGTTTTCACACCCACAAAAGGTGAACTAAGTACCAATTAAGCCAAAATTTGTAAAAAGTGATAGGCTAAATGTATTAGTTTGTAGTAAACAAAGATGCACAATCAAGAACTTATCAAATATCTTATTGCTTCAATATGGAAGCAGATCCAAAGATTTTTTATGAGGCTATAAAGTTTTGTGATCATTAATTTTGGAAATAGACCATTAATTATGAAATAAACTCTATTATGGGCAACAATACTTAGGTATTGGTTGATCTTCCACCTGGATCTAAGGAAATTGAATGTAAATTGATTTTCAAAAAGAAAATGAAGGTAGATGGAACAATAAATAGATTTAAAGCAAGAGCTAGTAGCTAAAGGCTTTACACAAAAGCATGATATTGATTATTTCAATATAATTCTCATCAGCTCTGAGAATAGTTACCATAGCAGTACTCATTACTCTTGCATTGGTTTACAAACTTGTAATTCACCAAATAGACATCAAAACAACATTCTGAATGATGAAATGGATGAAGAGGCCTACAAATAATAATCAAAAGGGTTTGTACTACCCAATCAAGAAAGAAGGTTTGCAAACTAATTAGGTCATTGTATAGACTTAAGCAAGCACCTAAACAATGGCATCAAAAATTTGACGAGGATGTTATTGCTAATGGATACAAAATCAATGATTGGATGAATGTGTCTATAGGAAGTTCAATGGTGACCAAGATGCCAAATGTGGATGACATGCTGATTTTTAATATGGACTTAAAACAAATCAAAGATACCAAAAACTTTTTGTAAAAAAATTTAAAATATTAGATATGGAAGAGACCAATGTTATCCTATGTATAAAGATTGTAAGAAATCAAGAAGGTTTAACACTTTCTCAATCTCATTACATTGAAAAAATGATTAAAAGATTCAATCATTATGATTGTGTGCGTGCCTCTACTCTATTTGATTTTAGCACAAAGTTGACAACTAAT
Source organism: Dioscorea cayenensis subsp. rotundata (assembly GCF_009730915.1). Lineage (NCBI taxonomy): Eukaryota > Viridiplantae > Streptophyta > Magnoliopsida > Dioscoreales > Dioscoreaceae > Dioscorea > Dioscorea cayenensis. The sequence continues at coordinate 7,156,827 of NC_052489.1, forward strand.
AATGGTGATTCAATATTGCAATTGGAATTTTCTAGGTTGATTGGGTGCTTGATGTATGCAATGATATGTGCGATACATGATGTTGCGTTTGCAATAAGAAAACTAAGTCGATACACAAGTAATCTATGTTACATGCATTGGCATGAAATAAGAAGAGTTCTTAATTACTTTAAAATTACCATTAATTATAGCATTAGCTATTATAGATATCCCTCTTCCAAAAGGATATATATGGATGTAGTGAAGATCATTCCTCAATTAATGGGTGGATTCTTATGCTTGAATGTGGTGCAGTTTCTTGGGGATCAAAGAAATAAATATGCATCACAGATTCCACCATGCCTGCGGAATTTGTGGTATTAGATTACTAATGTGGTATTGGATTTCATCATCGGCGTGGAGGCCCCACCGTGGTGAAATTGCTGATGTGGTAACCTCCACGGGTGAAGATGACATGAAGTCCAGTGTCCACGTCACTGAATTCTCGCCGAAAAACCCCAACAGCCTCACCAGTGTAATTAAAATAAATGTTAGTACTCACTTTGATAAAAATTGAATGTTTGTGCTTAAATTGAAATATGATCAAAGGTTAGTGCTAAACTAAGAAAATTACCCCACTTAAATGACATGTATATGATGCATACATGTTAATATTCTGATGCAGATGTAATGTTATGCCAAACACAACAATAATATGAAGAAAAACAAAAGAAAATAGTAGCACACAGAGATTTACGTGGTTCGGTCTATATGACCTACGTCCACGAGCAGAGAGATAAAGATTTCTTATTCTTCTTTTTCAAAGAAAAAACTCAACTAGATGATCATGCGATAAAAACCCTATATATATCTAAATTAAAATAAAATAATATAACCCAAAATGGATCAGTCTGTTGGGGGCCCAAGCCAAAAGCCCACAATAGATTTTCATTGAAATCTCTAATTTAGGGTTAACTCCCTAAATTAGGGTCGAGTCATAATTTGGATAGGGTTACAATCACAATCAATTTCAAATTCAAGGCATCTCAACAAATCTCCACCTTGACTTGAATTTTCCCATGCATCAAGAATTAAGAACATCCCCCTGCCATCCACGCCCCGAAGGGCCTCACGCTGTGCGGATATCCACCAAGTCCAAGCTATGCTTGAACTTTTCTGTAGGTAAAGGCTTTGTCAACATATCTGCTGGATTGTTTTCTGTGGCTATTTTCTCTATGGAGAGCCGTTTGTCTTCAATGACATCCTGAATGAAGTTCAACCGGACATCAAATATGCTTTGATCTTTTATGATAGATCTGATTCTTCGCCATGCTTAATGCACTCGACTATCACAATAAATAATTGGTCTTTGCACATTCAAGCCCAAAACTATCAACAAGACCATGCACCCACATGCCTTCCTTTACCCTTTCGTCGGTGATATATATTCTCGCTCATGGTAGACAAACAATTGTAGACTCAAGTGTTGCTTTTCCAACTCGATGGCCCACCCAAATAGGGTAAAAATATAGCAAGTCAAAGATCTCCACTCAATAAGGTCTCCGCCATAGTCGAATCTAGAGTAGCCAACAAGACCACCAAAGTACAACAATCAGTACTCATAAACCAAGCAAATATCACTGTACCTTTTCAAATATCGTATAATCCATTTAACTCGCCTCCCAATGAGCCTTCCCCGGATTACTCATAAACCTACTTACCACACTAATCTGATGAGCCAAAATCGCCTAGTACATACCATTCCATACATCAAGCTACCAACGACATTCGAATAAGGGACTCTACTCATGTAATCCCTCTCATCATTTGTACTAGGTAAGGTACTAGCATCAAATTTAAAAGTGTGATGCCAAAAGAAGTACTAATCGACTTTCGAGTGTTCCATCCGAAAAAGACCGCAACAACTTTTTCAATATACTGCTAGTGAAACATATACGAGTCCCTGCTTTTCCTGTCTCCAAATCTCCATTCCCAATATCTTTTTGTCTGCACCTAAATTTTTTTCATTTCAAAACTCATTGCTCAATAATGCCTTCAAACTATCAATCGCAGCTTTTATTCTTAGTCGCAATCAACATGTTATCCACATATAGCAATAAATATATAAAGGAACCATCTAGAAGCTTTCTAGAGTAAAACACAATTGTCATACTCATTACGCACAAAATCATGAGAAACCATGAATGCATCAAACCTTTTATACCACTACCTCGGGGACTGCTTCAACCCATACAGCGATCTTTTTAGCAAACATACACGGTCCAGAAACAAGAAATCCCTCTAGTTGTGACATATAAATCTGTTCCTCCAGATTCCCATGTAAAAAAGCTGTTTTGACATCAAGCTGTTCTAACTCCAAATTAAAAGCACTTACAATGGCTAGAAGAACCCGAATTGTTTTGTGATTCACAGCTGGTGAGAATACTTTATGATAATCAATTCCCTCCTTCTGTGAGAAACCCTTTGCCACAAGCCTTGCTTTGAACCTTGCTGGTTCAACTCCAGGAATCCCTTCTTTCTTCTTGAACACCCATTTACATCCCACTGGTTTTACATCCTTTGGTAATGAAACTAGTTCACAGGTTTCGTTCTTTGCTAGAGATTGTATCTCCTCATTCATGGCAATCAACCATTCTGATGCTTCTCTACTCTGCACTGCCTCTTTATATGACCTCGATTCATCAGAATCAATATGTTCTCCTACTGCCAAGGTATAAGCAATAGAGTTAGTATTAACAATATTGACACAATCTACATATCTCAGAGGCTTTCTATTTCCCTTCTTGGTCTCTTTGCTGCTATACTCTATGATTCAACAGTTTCTTCTATTCCTTTTTAAGTTCAATCTCAAATTCCACCTTCTAGTTAGCACCCTGATCTTTATTACCTGCAACATTATCAAGCTCCTTTCTCTGACCAAACATAGCAGATTCATCAAAAGTAACATCTCTGCTAATAATAAATTTTAGAATTCTATCTTTTTTCAAGTACACCACAATCTATATCCTTTAACTCCAACAACATCACCTAGAAATATGCATTTCATTGCCCTTGGCTCAAGTTTACCATCATTCACATGAGCATAAGCAGGACAACCAAATATACGCAAACCAGAATAATCAGAGGGTTTTACTCGGACCATACTCTTGAGGACTCTTCAAAATCAATTCGCATTGATGGAGATTTATTCACATGGATAACAAGCAGTTGTTAATCACTTCGGCCCGAAGTGCTTAGAGAGGGCCGGACTATACCTTCTCTTCTTGCAGAACTCATCAAATGGTGTATTACAAAATTCTAAATTATTGTCTATTCTGAGTCTCTTGACTTGTTTTCAGTCTACTTTTCAACCATAGACTTCCACTTCTTGAATCACCCAAACACCTCATCCTTTGATCTTAGAAAATATACTTAGAGCATTCTAGAATAATCATCAATAAGCATAATGAAGTACTTGCATCAATCAAGAGACTCTCAAATGGAAGGGACCCCACAAATTTGAGTAACATAATCAAATACCGGTTGAAATGTGCTTTGTCAGGTGAATTTCACCCTGCTTTCGCTTTCCCCATAACACAGGCCTCACAAAATTTAGTTTCCTTGTTTCTGTACCTCCCAACAATCCTTGTTTGCTCAGCACTACAAGCACCTTCTTACTCACATGACCCAATCTATGATGCCATAATTCTATCTATCATCACGCTGTTCCATGGAATGAGATACAAACCTTTGTTTCCATACCTAACTACCCATCAATAAGTAAATACCATGCTGTAATTTCTACTTTTTCATAACTACAAACACGATTAGAATCTCTCAACTACTCGCGTACCGGAGAAATTGTACCTTTTATTTTACTATAGTACCAATAGCAATCAGAAGTTCTTCGTAGACTAGAAACATATTATGCATCAAATGTTTTGACTATTCCATCAGCATCTAATCTATACAAAACCACCTGACTTTAAAACTAAGCTCCTCATCATCACCCAAATGCGATTAGCATCTCTTCCATTGCTTGGCAAAGCAGTGAACAATTCCTTTGAGAATGTCATATAATAAGATGGTCCGGGGTCCAAGTCCCAGTATTTGTAGAACACAATCATCGACACTCGAAAATATCATTTCCACATCTTCTATCGAGAACTATACACTACACAACATCATTATCTTGCACCATTGCAGACTCTTTCGCGCTACGGTGCATTAGCATTACTACTTGATTCTTTGTTTCTATTTCTCTGCTCCTCTATGGACAATCCTTCCTAGTGACCTTTTTCTTTCTGATAAAACAACTTAATCACTCGGGGCTCTCATTTTGGAATGTGATTTTTCCTTCTCCTACAATCTCTTCGTTGTTCATGCCTCTTCTAACATCATCAAACTTGTTCGCACCATTTTCTTTCGGAACTATAAACATGCGCTTGCTTCCTTAGATTGCATGGCATCCTTCATATCATTGAAACAACAATGTTTCTTCCATGCAACATAGTAATCTGAAAAATTTTTATGCTGAATTTGGCAAGGAACATAAGAGGATGATAGCTAGATCCTCATTATCAATTTTAACTTTCAACACCTTATAGATCTAAAATAATCATGCTAACATAAGAGGATGATAACCAGATCTTTTCACCTATTTTCTTTGTCATCGACAAGGTATACAACGCTACTTTGATATAACCAATTAGTTAGGGTTTCTTTTCAAAAACTTTGCCTTCCAGCTTCTCATAATCTGCTGTAGTCATTTCATCAATGACCTCTTACAAGACTTCATCAGTTAAACTGAGGTTGAATAACGTGATGTGCCTGCGGAATCTTTGCCTCTCCTCCATTTTCAACTATGCTTGTAATTTTCTCTTCTCCTTTCAACTGCCGCAACACATCCCCTACTTGAACCCGAATCGCATTCATCTTAATCTTCCATAGAGTGAAATCATTCAATCCATTGAGCTTATCAATTTGAATTTATGTGTGGAGGCCATCCTTTTAGCATACCAAGACACCAAAAATTTGAAGTTGAATTCAAGGAAGCTGTCTCGATGCCACTATTATGCCAAAACACAATAATAATATGGAAGAAATAAACAAAGAAAAAAATAATAGCACATAGAGATTCACGTGGTTCAGTCAATGTGGCCCATCACAAGGCGGAGATAAGATTCTTTAGCCTTCTTTAAGAGATTTGATACAAGATGATACAAGAAAAAACCCTTATTTTCAAATTAAAATAAAATAATATAATCCACATTGGAACAGTCTGTACTATGGGGGACCAAGCAAGAAGCCCACCACTGATCTTCATTGAAATTTCTAATTTTGGGTTAAGATCCCAAAATTTTGACTCAAGTTATTATTCGGAGAGAGTCACCACAATCATATTCAAGGCTTTGAAAAGTATTTATTGATGAAAAGATGTTAATATATAATAACATATTAGAATACTTATTTAAAAAATTAATCTAAAAATTAAATCAGTTACAACATAAAGTAACTTTAATATACTACAAGATAACATAATATATGTACATAGTTTGAAAATTATTTTAAAATAAGATGATCTACTTTCATACATTAATATTATAAATATTTTACTATTATAATATTATATATAGTAAAAAAGTTTTGGAGGGAAGATGTTCTCATTGCACACATGGGATGCATGAGAGAGATAATCACAATAAATAATTTTGATAGTAATGTTTGAAAGTTAACTAAATATAATTAAATCAAATATAAAATACATTATAAATATCGTGCTTTGAAAGACCTCTCTATAGACTACATTAGAAGTTTGAAAAAAAAAAAGAAATACTCACAATCTATGGACGCATTAAAATGATACAATTATTGAAATTATTGATGATACATATAGATGGTGTATGGTTAGTCACTTCAATTGTTTTTTTAATTCTCCAACCAAGGTTAGTAGCCACAAATTTAATATTCATATTCATTGAAAATGATATAAATAAAATAAATATTGCCTTTAATGCAAACAAAAAGATAATTTTGAGTTTGATAGAATTAAAGTGACATATTACACAAATATAGTCATCCTTTATTGACTACAACAATACACTAAGATAAAATTGTTCATTATAAATTAATTTTTTGTCTTATTTCATTTTTTTTTTGGTTTTACTTGACATTAAGGTGATTGCAGGTGCCATATGTTGTATTTTCTAATGAACTATCATCATCAAATAATTTCATTTCATTAAGTTCAATTACAACCAACATATTATCAAATGTCTGAATATAAAAACTTTTATCATGGAAAAACTTTCATCGCAATATCTATAACATTAGTTTGAGCATATTTTAGCTTGTGCTTGTGGTTTGTAGTCTTATATTTCATAAAATTGCACCCAATTACATAATTTCTTATAGAATATAATTTTCCTTTCATGAATCAATGTTTGAACAATCCAAAACAAATTTTTATTAGTGTATTAAATTTTTCTACACTACATCTTTAGTGAAAAAATTTAAATAGTTATAAAAATAAATATAGTTTTCATAAACTGTTGTATTTTAATACACACAAATGTACAAATTAAAAGTAACCAGCACTAGCACTCATTGGTGTATTACGATGGGATCAACGAGCATGAGTTGCCATTTGCTGAGCCACTCACGTCTTCAATGGTGATGTCCACGACAACCTTGTTAAAAGTATGGTGTATATGACACATGCGTTGAAAGTTTGCATCCGACTCAATTGGGAAAATCGTTTTGTACGAGTTAGGTGTTACAAACTTCATCCTTAACCGAGAAACATCCAGTGCCCACCTCTCACATATGTCATCCATGACTGTTTCTCATGAGCTCAATACGGTGAATTGAAGTAGACGTCCTTCTCTTTTGTATCGCGCCATAGCACAAAAAAGTTTCCATCGATTATGAACACCTACATGAAATTTGAAAAAGCTCAAAAGGTTATTTGCTATTAGTGCCAGTCTTAATATAAAAAATGAGATGATGCAGAACCTAAGAAAACACTTTCCACGGCCTCTAGAAGATGGATAATAAGAAGAATAACTGAAGATAAACAACAGGAACAAAATGTCTTCTCTTACGAATTTGAGCTCCTAGGAGGAACAAAAGCAAGAATCGAAGGAGGACAAAGACACGGGGAGCTTAAGCAATAAGATGAAGAAGAATAAGTTAAAGAAGAAAAAAGAAGTAGGAGAAAAAACGAAAAGCTTTTGACAATGAAGATTTCTTGGGATTTGGTTGTACTTTTCTTCAAAAGAAGATATGACATGGAGGGAAAAATACCTCCAACCTTTTGCTTTTCACACAAGGGCATTCTTGTAAATTCACACGAAGTTAACTGACGGTCTTGACGCCAGGGATTGAAAGGAATTGGACTGAATAAAGGAGGGACTATATGGAATTTCGCAATGTCAGAGAGATTGAACAGGAAGAATAAAACTTTCTAGGGACTAATAAATAATTTGTCCTTTTAATTTTGCTTGGACTTCTAGAATTTCGAGAAAAGCACAAATGGTGGCAATTGTTTAATCAAGCTAGGGTCAATTACTAGGATTTCGAGCAAAGCACATGGTGGTGGCAATAGTTTTATCAAACCAGCTAGAGTCAACTTGATTTAGCACATGTTGGTGGCAATAGTTTAACCAAAGCTTGAGCCTTTAATAGCTTGACATGAGCATAAGAATCTTTTTTTTTTTAAAATCAGTTAATGGTTATAATAGCTTAATCAAGCTCAACTGATCTCTGTAATTGCAATGAGCAAAGCATAAGAAGACTAATTTTTTCCAAATCAGGTAGCAAACATCTTTTACTCTCTCTACATAATAATTGGCAATAGCTAGCTCCAACTTGTTCCAATGAATAAGTTAATAATAAATAAATGAATGAAATACAAATTAAAAGAAAAAATAATGAAAGAAGTGAAAAACCTTATTTAAAATAGAAAAAAAAATTCTGCGGAACAAGCTTGTCATATTCAGCAATTTTTGATAGAAATAATTGCACAAACCTAAACATTTACTCTTTTTTCAATAGATTAATGGCCACCAACTCCCAAATCAACAATTCAATATAATATTATTATAATAAAATTTATGATAATTAAATGACAATACCAACGAATTTTGGATCTATTGGCATCAGATCCTCTGTATAGGGTGTCTATGTCTTTGCTGATGCAGTGGATTCGAATCTCAATTTTAACAAAGTAAAGACAGATGTGTTGATATTAATTTCATATTTGTGCACACTCCTGGTGTGATTTATCCACATTTCGTATAAAAAATAATAACAATCATATGCATCATGCTTTCATTTAATTTATTATTTTAAAATAATATTTCATTATCATACTAACTCTATAAACTTTGTATCAAAAGATCAGAATATTCTTATTATTTTAAAATAACGAAGATGTATTTATTTATTTTTTATATGTCCAAAAATACTATGACATAAAATAGCTAAAGCCCTCTTATATATCAAAATGCTCGTTATTTCTAAATTGCCTAAATGATGTTTTGTTTTAAAATGAATAATTTTTTTTAAAATGTTAAAATATCAAAATTCCCTTAGTTTATTTTTGTGTTTTACTAATATAAGTGATGTGGTTGTTTGGTTCATGACACGTCACTGACACGTGAAAGCTTTCAAAAACTAAATATCCCATTCATTTGATATATGTTCACATTTGGGGAAATTATTGCTGAAGTTGGGCCATACCATTTGCTTTATATAATAAACCTATGATGTCGTCTCATGCCCGCCCGCGCTATAAATTCTTTGGAGGCAATGGCTTTTCCTCTCACAGTGAATTTCATTGCCAAAAACAGAGAAGAAGAGGAACAAGAAGAGAAAACCTATTCAAATATGACCAACTCATCCTCACCCTTCCTGAATACACTATAAAATAGGCATCATCATCAACATCATCGGTGGCAGATCATGAGAGTTGTTAGTACAACCGCACTATTTAATTGGCATGATTTGACACCAAGGCAAGATGACGTGGCAACCATGGTGACAAGACATAATTGATGACATGGAAAGCATGGTGACATGGCGAGGAGACTTGGCTTGCAAGGCAAAAACATCTTGAAAATCTTGGTGAAGTTATTTTTTTAGTATGTCTATATATAACTTGGAGGAAAAATATATTGAATGTCTTGGTGGAGTTATTCTTGGTCATATATTACAACTTGAAGACAAGATCATATCAAGACCATATTTATGTGATTTGATTGAAGACTAAATATGGATGGAGCTTAATTGAAGAAATACCTATCAATGGTATGATTGAAGAACTATTGATGGTATGTTTTGAAGAGACCTTGTTGAAGATTGATTGAAGTCTATTAAGGGCAAGATTTGAGGACCAAACTTGGGTGAATTGAAGATCAAGTTTGGAGAATATTTGAAGACCAAACTTGAAAGGTTGAAGACTAAGTTTGGCAAGTTCCATGAAGACGCACAAGGACGTGCACGCCTTGCGAGGGGGACTCGCGTGATGAGGAACCGAGAAGGTAGGCTAGTTGCCCGGCGATCGGGATCGGGAGATTTGGTCAGATCGACTCGGACTAAGCATGACAGGGAGGTTTATGGGTCTTGTGGTCATCCAGTAACGTAACTAGAACTCAGTCAAGTCGATGAAGTCGAGGGCCATGTTGCAACTTATGTTATACCGGAGTTCAGCAAATGCTAATTTTCGTAAGGTTTTTAAATTAGTAGCCGCGGAGATTCTAAAAGAGGTATGTGCTATATTTGGGATGTTGAGGCGTCTATATAAGCTACCTTACTCGTAGATTGTAAGTGTGACTCGTGGAGGAGAGTGTGTGAGCACTAGACAATCTAGAGAGGGTAGTGATCTTTATTGTTTGAGAGTGTGAGTGACAAGTGTTTGTACTCATGTATTTTTATCTCTTTTAGTGGATTGTTTATTTCTGAGCTTGACCCCCCAGACGTAGGTGAATGGACGCCGAACTGGGTTACCAATCTTGTGTGTCTCCTTCTTGCTTGGTTTGTGTGAGTTTTTCTTTGAGTGTTTTGAGTGTTCACTAAACCACAAACCACATCACCGGAACTAACAAGAGTCTTTTAGTACCATCAGTACCAGGGCTTCTGGTTTACACCGAATATAATGCTTCCTTGACTCATAGTAGCGCAAGACCACTTCCTTCCTCATCCAAGTGACATCCTCATTTGCACACCACTCAAAGTAGGCACGACTTGGATCAAGGCTCTAGCCTTCGCCACCTTCAACCGAAAAGACCAGCCATGCAAACGGAGTTCGATTCTCTCTCACACTCCCCATATCTGCGTCCCAAACTTGGAGTTTAATCTTTATGGTGGAAGAAAGTTGTCGGATCTCACTGTTGCCGCATCCCCGAGACTTCTAAGCACTCACATTCCTAGCAGCCAATTGTTCCTTGCTTCATGGCTTAGTTCTGGGTGTAAGTTTGTTTATCTTTGCAGGAACCCTAAAGACACCTTTATTTCTTACTGGCACTTTTTTAATAAGATTTTAAGAGATGTGCATTATAAGGTGTCCCTTGGTGATGCTTTTGACGCCTTTCTGAAAGGGATTCACTCAGCAGGACCACTATGGGACCATGTTTTGGTTTCTGGAATGCTAGGAAACCAAATCCTGATAAGGTTTTGTTCATCAAGTACGAGGATTTGAAGAAGGATACTGCTGCGAGTTTAAGGAAGCTGGCTGAGTTCATGGTCGTCCATGCACTGAGGAAAAGGAGAGATGGCGTCCTAGAGAAGGTATTGGATATGTGTAGCTTTGAGAGTTTCAGAAATTTGGAGGTGAATGAGAATGGAATTGTATTATCAGATAAATTACACATGTTTGGAAACGACGCATTTTTAGAAAAGGCAAGGTTGGTGATTGGGTTAACTTTTTGATTCAAGATATGGCTCAACAACTCGATGAATCAATGGAACAAAAACTCCAGGGCTCTGGTTTATCCTTCAAAGCATGAACCATGCATGCTCGTCCATGCCCTGGTTGTCAATGCACTATGCCCATCTAGCATCAATGCAACCACTTGAAGTTGTGATTTCAGTCCGTGTGCAGGAGAATTCAATCTACAGGTGTTTTGTTGTGAGTAGAGGATAATATAGTCATTTCCAATATTCAAAAGGTTGTTATGTTAGTTGAATTTTGGCAGAAAATGAATTAAGGGTTGAGATTGATTTAATCAAGAGAAGTGCATAAGTTCTAGGCAGAAAAAGAAGGCAAGGATTGTGCTTTAAATGGACGGCTGTGATTAAAGCATCAAGGAAAAGCTTTAAGTTCGAGGTAAATGAGACTAAGTGGAGCTAAGGCGGTTAAGTGGATTAAACGCAGACACGTGTTAGATGACTCAGCGGTTTGTTTCATTTTGGTGACCAAAATTTCTGTAAAGTATATGAGTATTCTGTTTTTCTTGAGTTCTCTATTATTGTATGAATTATCCTGAATGATTTAGTGTGTTTTGATCCTTGATGTTAATAAGAAACTTGTTCCTTATGCGATCCTCTATCTACCTAGTGATTATCAGTGATGCTTATCAATACGCTATGCCCATCTAGCTAGCTAGCATCCCAAGCTTGTTGTCTTTACTTTTTCTATCCAGGAGTGTTATCCCAAATTTAATATCTAAATTGATGATTCATGTTTAATTATATCTATTAATAAATAATGAAAATGACATGAATTATTTAAGAGAAACCAAGGATTACTTTGGTTAATGTATTTAGATTTTTTTTAATAAATTCAAAACTATAATCATGTACTTTGCTTAGAAATGAGACAAACTAAGCTATTTAGGGGTGTGTGCAAGGGCCAGAGATTGATTATCCGTCCTGTTGCATAAATTTCCCAAAAAAAATAAAAAATTAAAAATAAAGTAATAAAATATTTTCAAGGGTTGTTTCTGAATGTTTTCACGCCTCTTCACTTGCATAGCAGTTGTGATGCGAAGAGTTTCTCAAATTTATAAATACCCCCTCCAATCATTTTAAAATCTTATCTTGTACCTTTTTTAAAGATAAAAACCTAACTTTTCAAAAAAATCTTCTTCCCGTATTGGGAACTCTTCTCAATCCTTTTGGTTCAAGTGAGTTTTTGAGAAAACAAAAGTGCAAATTTGTTTCTCAATCAGTAGGCATTGTATCCCAAGAATATTATTCCTCGAGACCATTTGCACCTAGTGGGAGAAATAATATTCAAGAGACAACTTCTCTTGAAGTGCCTTGCCTACACCTTTTCAATTTTTCTTTCCCTGCATCTTCTTTCATTCTTTTCTTATATATAGATTCTTCATTAAGTTGCCATACCTAGTGTATATCCAACAATTCTTGAATATTATTTTTCCTTCCAATGGCAACTCCTTCAATCAAACCATTCTCTTATGAAGTGGAAAGGGTAGAAACGATTCAATGGCATGAATTACAAGCGGTGGAGTATGAAGATTTACTACCAATTATCCTTGTTGAAAGTAGCATATGTTCTCCATGAGTATTATCCATTTGAGGATAACACCATCACCAACAACAACAATAATGGAGAGGAAGCCACTCATCTAACAACACTGGTGGAGAAGGATCAAATAGTGAGGGGCAATAAAAGCATTACCAACAATCAAGGCTTGACGAAAAAGCAAGAGAAATGGTTAGAAGATGACTATATTTGTCGAGATGTCGATCCTTCATTCATTATCCAATGATCTCTTCAACGTCTTCCATCACCACAAGACAGGAATCGAGTTGTGGAATGCTATAGCAAAGAGATATGAGAACGAGGATGCTGAGCAATAAAAGCTTTCTTAGTGAGCAGTGTGTGGAATTTAAATTGGTGGATTCTAAGCCAATTATGGAGCAAATTTATGCTCTTAATAATATTGCAAATGAGTGTCAAGAGTGGGAGAGACAATTTTTGAAACTTTTCAAGTCTCTAACATCATTGGTAAACTCCCATATTCATGGAAAGATTATCAAATGAAACTTCAACATAAAAAGAAGACACTCTCTTTGGATGAACTTTTGAAGCACATTCAAATAGAATGTGAAGCAAGGGCATGAGTTGATTCCACCATAGAGAATAAAGAACATGCAAAAGAGGAAATTCAATGGCAAATACAAGGACAATGCCAAATTCAAGAAGATGACCAAGAAATTCAAAAAGAAGAAGAATTCTTGCTTTGTGTGTGGCAAGATGGGTCACTATGCAAGGAGTGCCAATTCGAAAAAAACTAAGAAAGAAGTGGCGAACACCATCAAGAGGAGGATTTTTAAAGGAATGGTAACTGAGATCATGTTGATTGAGAACCAATAAGATTGGTGGTTGGATTCTGGGGCTACATGCCATGTGACACCATTCCGTGGAGGCTTTACCAACTATGAGGAGTTTGAAGAAGAAAAATTGTCTACATGGGCAATTCCTCTTCTAGCAAAGTGGTTGGGAAAGGAGCAGTCAAACTCCCTCTAACTAGTGGCAAGACTCTTACTCTCAAAATGTATACCATTTCCCCTAATTTTTAGGAAAAAAATTTGATTTATGTTAAGAAACTTGATGACAATGGTTTCAAGCTTGTATTTGAGTCCCACAATGTCATATTGACTAGAAAAGGTGTATTTGTGGGAAAGGGGTATGCCAAGGACAACATGTATGTGTTCAATATTAATAAAATTTCTAATGATTCTGCTTACTTCGTTGATTCCTTTTCTAATTCTTTATGGTATTTTAGATTAGGACATATTGGCATGAATGCACTAAATAGGCTTAGTTCTCATGGCATAATCCCTAAATCCTCTAATGTTCTAAGTACTAAAACATGTGAATATTGCGCACAAGTAAAAATCACAAAACCTCCTTCTAAAAGAGTTTTTAAAACAAATGGTTTACTTGAATTAATTCATAGTGACTTGTGTGATAACAAAGATATTTTGACAAGGGGAGGTAAACAATATTTCATAACTTTCATTGATGATTTTTCTAAATTTACTTATGTTTATTTACTAAAATCAAAAGATGAGGCTTTTGAAAAGTTTAAAATTTTCAAAGAAGAAATTGAAAATTTAACTAACAAAAAGGATTAAGAGACTTAGAACCCGATAGAGGAGGAGAATATATGTCATTAGAATTCAATGCATATTGTGAACAAAAATGGAATAGTAAAGGGAAATGTCTTCTCAAACCCTCCACAACAAAAATGGAGTAGCCGAAAGGAAGAATAGAACTTTATTAGAAGTGGTAAGTACTATGTTAATTTACTCTAATCTTCCATTAAGCTATTGGGGAGAAGCATTATTCACTTCTTGTCACATCTATAATAGAATTTTGCATAAAGGATGTAAGAAATCACCATATGAGATGATGTTTGGAAGGAAACCTAATATTAATTATTTTAGAGTTTTTGGGTGCATTGCCTATGTTCTAGATGCAACTAACAAGAGGCCTAAATTAGGTAGTAAAGCTACCAAGTGTATCTTTGTCGGTTATTCTCAAAATAGTAAAGCATGTAGATTTTTGAATCTTAAAACAAATAGTATAATTGAATCTGCTCATGCCATCTACTTTGAGAATTTAACTATAAAAGAGGAAAGTTTACATGAACTTGATGAAAATTTGTCAAAAGAATTAATGTACCAAGGCCTCGGTGAAGAAAACACCAATGAAGAGGTTAGTGCATCAAAAGGAGAAACATCTAAAAGAAATAAGTCTCCGACTCCCATCTTAAGAAGAAGCAAAAGAAAAAGAATAGAAAAAGACTTTGGATCAAATATGATGACCTATATGGTTGACGAGGATCCAAAGATTTTTGTGAAGCCATGAGTAGGCAAGATTCACACTTGTGGAAACAAGCTATGGATGAAGAGATTAAGTCCATATATCAAAATAATACATGGACTTTGGTGGATCTTCCTCCTAACACTAAAGCCATAGGCACTAAATGGGTTTTAAAGAGAAAACTCAAGACTGATGGGTCAATCGATAAACATAAAGCAAGATTGGTAGCCAAAGGCTTTAATCAAAAGGAAGGACTAGATTATTTTGAAACTTTTTCCCCGGTCTCTAAATTTACATCTATTAAAATAATGTTTGCTATAGCTCGATTTTTCAAACTTGTAGTATGTCGGGGTAGATGTGAAGAGCGACTTTTCTTGAATGGGGATCTTGAGGAAGAGATCTACATTGAGCAAACCAAATGGCTACATGGTTCAAGGATAAGAGCACAAGGTATGTAAACTCAACAAGTCTCTTTTATGGTCTTAAACAAGTAACACGCATCCGAATATGCGTGTAAACCGCAAGTGTACTGGGTGTCGAAGTAATAAAATACCGGTGAGTTGGGTAGTCGAATCCACGAGGAGCAGGGGTTACTAGTACTAACTCTTCTCCGCTTTCTAGCCTAATGATAAATGGAAAGGTGTGGTGATCTAATGTGCGAAGAAATGAATATCGGAGACGAATATGCAAGGGTGAAATGGAGGGAGATCTTAATCAGTAAAAGTGGGGTATTCGGGCAATGCTCCCCCTAGGATTCAGGTATTAGGTACCGAATGAGCAAAGTGTTTCTATGAAGAGTAAGTTAAGTCGTGGAAATCCAAATATAATCAGATCCGGCCTCCCGATTGCCGATACTAGTCCCCTACGAGGTCCCGGTGGAGAAATCGCTCAATCTCAACACCTTACACCATATATGACCGCAAAGCACTCTAGGGATTCCAAGAGGTGTATCCGATTTGTAAAGATTGATCCAACCCTAATTCTCGGCGAAGGATCCTAACCCCCTACAAGGTCCCGGTGGAGAAATCTCTCAATCTCACGCCTCACACCAAATATGGTTGCATAGAGCTTAGGGAACGGAGATAGAATACACCAATCGGAGAGGAAAGGGGATGCTCACTATCTCATGACTCGCCCTCTCAACCCTCTTCAATCTTGAGATTCTAACCCTAATGGAGACCTCTCCCTCACCAAGGTAACAAATCAAGCAAACCAAATAACCAAAAGATCAATAAGGCAAGCAAGCATTAGACAATCAAGATTAAAACTTAATCAAACTCGGATTAAATAGAAACATTAAGCAAATCTACAAAAGTTGAGAATCCTAGGGTTCACAAGCCCAAATACCCTCTAGGTTTTTAGCTCTCCATAAAGCAACATACAAAACACACCATCAATGAATGAAAGTACATTAAAACTATAGAATAAACCCCCTTATATATGAACTAATGGCCTTGATGGAGAGCTTCGACGTCTTGAAGGACCCACTCCGAAGCTAGGTTCACCGGTGGCTTCCTTGATGCTATGACGGAGGAGGAATCGATCAAAGTTGGTGATGAAGCACCTCCAAAGCCGCAAAGACCTCCTATCCAAACCCTAGCCATCTCACCCCTCAAGGGCCGCGAAAAAGATGAGAAAGAATAGGGCAAAACGGCTATTTATATGCCTTAGACCGCGTTTGTCACGTGCCCCCACGCGCCCATGTGGATTTTCCACGCGCCCGTGTGGGTTGTAGTAATTTCCACGCGGGTGCGTGAACAGTAATTTTGCTACAGATGCTACAGTAAAATTACTACAACGTTTTACTACAGTACTTTTCACAAAACGCGGTCCAAACACTCTTCTCTTGAGGCCACATGTTTGGGCACATGTCCATGTGGTAGGCTATAAAACTTTTCTTCATCGACGTATCTTTGAGAGGTCTTGCAATCTTCACAAAGAGAAGGAACATGAAGATGTGGCTGCCTTTGTGCCCTTCCAACTAGTGAATTGACTTGAATCTTCTTAGAAGTTGGCACACATCTCCACGTTTATGAACTCCTCTTGTGTCTTGGTCCTTGAATTGAACAAGAACTCCCAACATTATGTCTTTATAGCCTATTTTTGCTTCCTTTTTACTCTTCAAGGTATTCACAACCTATATGCATAAAAGAACACCAAATACACAATATGAGACATTAACCATGGTAAAAAATGATGCTCAATGCACGTAAAACATATATAAAAATATGTCTACTCAAGCACTTATCAACAAGCACCTAGACAATGGTATAAGAAGTTTAAAAAGGAAATAAAGAGATTTTGGATTTAAAAAGTAGTAAAGTAGAGTCATGTGTTTTTTTATCAAAGTAACAAAAGAATATTGAGTCTTAATTACTTTATATGTAGATGACCTACTTATCTTTGGATCTAATATAGAGTGCGTAAATGAGACTGAGTTTTATCTTAGACAAGCTTTCGATATTAAGGATTTAGGTCCAGTAGATGTAATATTAGGTGTAAAGGTTTACAAACTTACTGATAAGTATGTGTTGTCACAACAACACTACATTGAGAAACTTCTAAAGAAGTTTGGATATTGGGATTGTAAACCGAGTAAGACACCTATTAGTACTTATGTAAAACTGGAACCTAATCATGATAAGAGTATTAATCAAAATAATTATGCCAAAATAATTGGAAGTTTGATTTATGCTATGAATCATACAAGACCTGATATAGCTTGTGCTGTGGGAATTCTAAGTAGATTCACGAGTAGTCCTAGTAAAGATCATTGGAGTGAACTTGAGAGGTTGATGAGATACTTGAAGTATACTCTCAATTTTGGCATTCATTATGATTGTGAGACTCCAATACGTGTTACAGTGATGCTAACTGGGCTTCGGACAAAAGAAGCTCAAAATCAACAAGTGGTTGGTTATTCACAATTGGAGGTTCTATTATAGCTTGGTTCTCCAAAAAGTAAAAGTTGTGTGGCATTGTCATCCATGGAATCGTAGTTCATAGCTCCGTCACAAAGCCACAAAGGATTTACTTTTGGTTAAGAAGGTTTTTAAGAAGCATACCATTTTTTTAGAGAGAACCAAAGAGCCAATCACTATATATATTGTGATAACCAAGCTGTTATTTACAACACAAAGAATGAAAGGTTGTCAAATAATAGCAAGCATATTGCAATGAGGTATAATCATGTGAGAAGTGTTGTGAATAAGGGTAAGGTGAACTTGGAGTATTTACCCACTAATAATATGCTAGCGGATCCGCTCACCAAACATTTAAGTGGTGAACAAATCACCAAAACAATGAGCAGTATGGGATTGAGACCGGTTACAATAAATAACCTAATGTGAGCCCAACTCTATCTTATTGGTGTTGTTTACGAAGTTAATCTTTTATGTAGTAAAAGATACTTCTCTAATCAATGATCAGTATGTATGAGAGTTCAATGGTAAACTCAACTAGGTTATCTAGGAGCCTGTATATGCGATGTAACAGTGTTCACAATGCATCAATCATTTGGAATAGTGGGGGTAAATGAAGACTATTCCATTAAAGTTCCATATTTATATGTGTTGATATTTCCCCAACAAAGAGAGGTTGGACTTCATGTCCTTAATAGACATATAGCCTATATGGTAGGGTGAAGTAAAAATGAGGTTGTGGAACACCCTAGATAAGTCCAACTTTGCAAGTATAGAAGTGAGAGGCCGCTTCTAAAAGGATAACCCAGTGAAATCCTTGTAGTACTTGGTAGAGGATCAAAAGCGAAGGCCCATTAAAATTGCGCTGCCATTTGCGGAACTATGAACCAATCCAAAGGTTTAAGCCTTGGCCACCTTTGGAATCTTAAACCTTTGCTTGTAGAATACATTTATGAAAATGTTTTCTCTTTTATGTTTTTGGAAAATTAGTGGGGGATTGTTGCATAAATTTCCCAAAAATAAAATATAAAGTAATAAAATATTTTCAAGGGTTGTTTCTGAACGTTTTCACGCCTCTTCACTTCATAGCAGTTGTGATGCGAAGAGGTTTCTCAAATTTATAAATACCCCCTCCAATCATTTAAAAAATCTTATCTTGTACTTTTTTACTTTTCAGAAAAATTTTCTTCCCGTATTGCTAACCCTTTTCAATCCTTTCGGTTCAAGTGAGTTCTTGAGAAAACAGAACGTGCAAATTTGTTTCTCAATCAGTAGGCATTGTATTCCAAGAATATTATTCCCCGAGTCCATTTGCACCTAGTGGGAGAAATAATATTCAAGAGACAACTTCTCTTGAAGTGCCTTGCCTACACCTTTCAATTTTCTTCCTGTCTTCTTTCATTCTTTTCTTATATATAGATTCTTCATTAAGTTGCCATACCTAGTGCATTTATAACCAACACAGCTGTGATACGGGGTTTTTAAACTACAAGGTAGTACGTATGTTGGAGACCCGCGCATCACCATTATATGCATCCAACCGGGATCAAACGTGAGACACTTGAATATCTCACACCACTTCTTTCATAGTGAGGCCAATGCTACTAAATTAAAAACCCCTTTGGCGTGTACTTTGCTCTATTTAATTATAAACACGAAATAGTTTGCCAAAAGTAGAGCTAAAGTAGAACCATGTTTAAAGGAGATTGGAGTATCCATTGCTATAACTAGTATTTATATAAAGTAAAAAATAAGTTAATTTATAAATAATTTCACCAATAAATATCTTCTTAGACAAAATTAAATTTATGATTTAATTAATTGTTTTAAAATTTAATTCAAAGAGAAAATAGGCTGTACATCTCTAAAGTAATTATAAATTGACCGATATACTCCTATACTTTTCAAAATACCATGTAGGTCCCTATATTCCATGTTTATCCTCTAACCAACCGTTTGTGCTCGTAGTACTAATTTATACTCTCTTATCTAGCTAATGATCAATTAGAGTAAACAGTTCTAAAACTTAACTAAAAAAAAAATCAATGAATCAAGTGACCAATATGGAAAATTTGGACTAAAATCAGAATGAGAATATGGTACCTTAGATACTAATACCCTCGAGACTACCTTGTAAATGAATTTTTATATTGACTCTATGTTGAGTGTTCTTTAACCATTGAGATAGTTATAGTAGTATGACCCCTTTTCTCAAGGTGACCAAATCCTAATCCCATATAACAATAGGAATCGTCCTATGATTGCATTGGTACTCCATGAATTGCGCTATTAGGTTAATCCTAATCAAGAGAGCTAGACACCAAACACCCCATTTTTAGGTGTGCACTCGACTCCTATCATATATCCCATGACATAGCACAATTGATTTCACAATTTTAATCATGCAATTCAAGTATGTAATTAGAACTCTTAAGCAAGTAATTACAAGCATCAAAAACACATATAGTTGATTCGTAAGAACAAACAAAGAGTCAATATATAAAATTAGGAAATCAAGTTACAAGTTCATCTTAAGATTCATAGATTTGAGACACCATCAAAGGTTTAGCCTCTCATTATACAAGAAACCATGATAAGTACTAGAGACATAATAGAAAACATAAGAAAGGCTCCCCTCAAATGCTTCTCTCTAGAGGATGATGGAATTTTTTTGGATCATGGAGTCTACTCGCCATCTAATCTGCGTACTCAACGGGCCAAAGAAGGGGCCTTAGCTTGAAAAAGTCTCCTTTGATCTTAGTTTGAAACCCCTAACAGCTGATGAAGCTTTCTCCACAAAAAGTCCAAAAAGAAACATAAGCTATTGAGGTTTTAAACTCTAGGCAAATGGCTAGTGCCCAACCATGCTTATAGGTTGTATTTGATTCATCCTAGCTGATTGGTGGCAATACTTGGGATTCAATTTTTCTTAAAGTTTCATTTCCAAAGTGATTTGCATGTACAATGGAAAAGCATGTAGTGCTTATTAAGCATGGTCATGCTTTAAGCACTAGAATTGTGCTTGAGTCGAGCTTCATGAAGGCCTCATTCTTATCACGCCCAGCTCTGAGGTATGAACATTCTATCATTACTCGGTCCTTTGTAGGTCGATATGACAAAGACCGAGTAGTAGGACAATAGGAGCTTCTTTTTCTATATTGCCTAACTTAGTACCGTCCTATCCACCTAGGGTATATGCTTGCGAACTTTATTGCACACTAGATCTAGCATGTACGCCTAGGTGTGATCTTCACCCGCCTTTTACATCATGAGACTTATTAGAGGGATGGGGTTGGCAAATCGGCTCCGAGCCCGGGAGTTTGTGAGTTATCACCGCTCTCCTAGGATGAACACCCTTTAACTTATGGGGATGGCGAGACGTCATGCTCCATGTGGATCCTCACCCCTCGCAGTGACCGAGTAGCCACTAGAGGAGAGTAAGACCCGAGGATGAGGAGTTAGACAATGAGTCGGATAGTTAGTCATCCTTGTCGCCGGACACTACACCTTCGAGTGCAACCAGCTCTACAACTCCCTAAATGATGCTCTGAGATCCAAGATCTATGAGCTGAGGTCTGGCAAATCAGAGAGGACCAGCGGACTATCCTTGTGATGCATGCACGCCTTTTAGGGCCGCCCTCGACCATGCTTTTGGATTTATTTATAATCCCTTCCCGACTCTTGTATTGTCGGGTGATAACTCCTCCACCAACACCTCATCTAACCGCACTCCACACCATTAGATGTCAGAGAGCATTAGATTTTTTATTTTTATTTTTATTATATTTTTCATTGGTAGACTTTTGATTCATCATTTGTGGCAATGGTTAGCTCTCGCTTGGTTTTTGTACTTATTCTGAGACATTTAGTTGACTTTACTTTTCACATTTTGTTATTTTTATATTTTATTGAGTTTTATTGTCTTCCCATGGTCTTCACAGGACTTAATTTCAACACCCACCATCCTCAATTATAAAGGGGATGCTCACTCGGTCTCTTTTTGACCTTGAGTGGTCTCCACTGCTTGGGCACCTTAATGGACACACTAATCTGGTTTCACGCATTAATGGACTCTCAAATATGAATTAGGGAAGTAAATGTTTTCCACCACCCTCCTATTCTTGTTTACATTATCTTGCATTTTCAACTTTTACACATATTGAGGATAACATATGATTTAAGTGTGGCGGGAGGGGTTTTAAGATTCATTGTTAACTCTTTTTACTTCCCATGCCTTGACTTATGTCAAGGTCAATTGAAATGTAATCGGAGTTTCTCAGGATTAGGATGGACACATGAGAGTTTGTTTCTTTTTGAGTTATGTTTTTTTAGTTTGCACTTTATTTTTGGTTATTCACCCAATTAGAGCACACAACTTCTCTATTGTAACAACTTAGACCATGTTTTTGACTTTGTATAGTTAGTTCATTTTACTTCACGTGATTTAAATTGAGAAAAGTTTTTGCAAATAAAAAAAGAATTTGTTGAAAAAGAGAATGAAAAAGAGAAAGTTTGAGAAATGGAAAGGGCTACCCATAGTAGATGTGTGAAGCTACTCTCGATAAGTCAGATACTTTGTATGCCCTAACAAGAGAAAGAGTTACCTCTTTAGGAGAGTGAAAGCTACCATATTCTAGTAAAAGATGTGGAAAGAGCTACCTATTGTAAGAGTAAAAGCTACTTGATGAGGCCTTATGAGAAATGGGTACCTTTAGAGTTGTGTGAAGCTACTATCTTGCAAATAAGTTGTTTTTGAAATGTTTGCTATTGAAGTCTTCCAGGTCAAAAGGAGTGAAATAGAGAGTTGTAATACACACACATTGATGACCTTGAATAGAGTGTTAACTAGTGTTAGAACTTGAGATTTTTAGCATTCTTGTTTTGTTAAAACCTGACTACTTTTGAAACTCCACAATTTTTTAGTATCAGAGGTCATGCACTTTTTCCACTTGGTTTGTAATGTTTTAGTTTTTTCAGGACAAGTAAAAACTTAAGTGTGTGGGAATTTGATGAGTGTACAATGTTCTATTATTTCATATCACTTTATACACTCATTTGCCTTGTATTAGGATCATATTGTGGAATTTGGTGCTAAACTTAGTGTATTTTATATTCTCAGGCTTCACCAGTGATTGAATGAAAGCAATATGCACACAAGTGTAGTATCAATTGAAGTAATACATGAAAAGCAAGGTCGAATCCACAGAGACTAGATAATACTAGTACTATCCCTATCTTCATTAGCTAACTAAAACAAGTTTCAAGACTAATAAAGAGAAAGAAAAGAAATAATAAAAGCAAGTGAAAGGCCTAAACAAGGAAGAACAAGTAACTAAATCAATGAATAAAAGAGAATGCTTGGATCGATTTCACTTAGGGAAGATAAAGATTAAGTAAATTGCAATTTAAAATAGAATAAACCTTAGCTAGCCATAATGAAGGAAACAAAAAAATCACACCAAGCGTGATAGGTTCCAACTTGATGAAGAAGAAGGAGGTCTATATGATGGCCCAATCATCACGGTGTAGGATCTAGGTTAAAGGATAACTAGCTGTGAATAGCTGGGGATGGATGCAACCCGTACGCTGGGGAGAGACGATCTGAAGCTTCTAGAACTCTAACCCGCTGTCTGAATAATCACAGAACCACAAACCAGAAATTAATCCACACAAAATGCCCGGAAGCATAGAGCATGAATTAGGAGAAAGCTAAAACTTTCCTCTCCCGAATTCGGGAGAACTCACAAGAAGAATGGTAGTAAGACAACTCTTATTTCGTGAATAATAATCAAAGTTCTATCCTTCAAAAGAGAAGGTACAAGGCTATTTATAGCCAACTTAAACTTGGGATACAAGAAAACTATTTTATTAAAATTGGCTAGGGAATCAATCAAAAAATAGAAAATGAAAATTTGCTAGAAAAACAATCTAAAAATAGGAAAATAAAATTAGCTAGAAAAATCAATCTAAATATGGGAATAGTATCCCGCAGGTGCTGTAGCACGTGAAGATGGTAGGTGAATCTTGATTGCTTCCCGCAAGTGTACGTGATCGCCAAGTAATACCTCATGTGAAGACACGAGGATCGTATTCCACGGGGCTAAGGATCTCCTATTACTCCTTCTCGAGCTATTATCTAGCCTAAGATCTCAAGTGAGGGAATTTACTCTACTAGGTACAATTAAAACTAAAACAAGATTATCAACAAATTAGAGAGAACAAGCAATAAGCAAGCAAGAAACTCAATGTAATGCAAAGGCCTATGGATGAGGATCCCCTTGAGGGGTTATCATGAAACATGGATGATGAATAAAAGATGTAAGGGTAAAATGGACCATGAGTTTCCAAGATTAGAACAACCCCAATTTCTCGGCGATTGAACCCTAATCGCATACGAACATAGATAGGAATTTCTTCCAAATCCACAATCCTACGATTGCATTAAGTACGAGGAAATCTCACTTAGGAGTAAGCCAACTCTTCTTCGGCTTAAACCTACATGGAGGGCTACCAAACACCCGATTTCTCGGTGTGATGATACAACTATCCCCT
Organism: Dioscorea cayenensis subsp. rotundata; assembly: GCF_009730915.1. Lineage (NCBI taxonomy): Eukaryota > Viridiplantae > Streptophyta > Magnoliopsida > Dioscoreales > Dioscoreaceae > Dioscorea > Dioscorea cayenensis. Next base: position 7,181,076 of record NC_052489.1, read on the forward strand.
TCTAATCCATTCATGATCTAATACATGTGAGCAAGTCACATCTACATGCATCACTCATAAAAGAGCTATGGATTTCTCCTTAGTGTAGCACTTAGCATGAAAAAATGGATTAAATCTCAAAATTACTTAAGCATGGAATTAACAAGTAATCATCCAAAATACATAATAAAAGCCCCCAAGGTTCACCAACACCTGGTGGCCTTGGGGGTCTAGTGAAACATAAAAGAAAAGCATAAGTGACACTTCCTAGATGAAATGGTGGAGGAGGAGGTAAAATATATGCCGAATGATGCTTCCCCCGCCAAAGGGATGCAGAATGACGCTTCCTCTAGCCGCGGGTCTCCTTCCTTCTAATTGTGGTAGATCTCCCCTTGAATGATGTTGCCTTCTTGCCTTGAGAGTCTTGGACCTTGGCCTTGAATGATCTCCTAGCTTCCTTGCCCTTCTTCTCCTTCCTAAGGTCCCCCCAAAGCCTCTCAAGTGATCTCCCAAAATAAGCCCAGCAAAAAGCTCCTTGTTCTGCCCTAAAAGTCAGTATTTATGCCCCCACGACATACGGGCCGTATAGGGGTTGTATGGGGATCGTATAGCACTCAAAAACCCTAGATTCATGTTTCATACAGGGTGCATACGACCTCCATACGGCCCCGTATACTAGGTAGTATGGAAATCTGGGCAGACAACTCCAAATCATTCCGCTGCTACAGTGTATACGGCCCCCATACTGGGTAGTATGGGGGGGGGGGGTGGTAAGAAATTCCTGTTTTCTTGTCTTTTCGCCTAAATGATATCTTCTTGTTCTCCATGGCTTCCTTATGCCCTACAAAGCAAATAGTAGATGATTAAGCGCAAAATATGCATCAAACCTCACAAAATACATGCAAAGTGAATACGATATATATACGAAAACACCTACATTTAGACACTTATCAAATCTCTCCACTCTTAATCTAAGAATATTTAATTTCCTGGTTGATTGGGATTTGATTTTGTTTCCTTCCAGAAATTGGGTTGGTTTAGGAAAAGGATATTTTGGCCTGATTTGTCATAAAAGGAAACCACATCTCCCTTTATTTGCATTGGGCCAGCGAAGATAGGCCAATTTCCTTCTTGGACGTGTACGTGAGTGTGAGGCCCACATATGGCGTAGCTCCAAATGCTTCTCTCTTGCTATTCTCTTGTTTGACTAAGTCTGGAATTATGTCCTCACTTCCGGCACACCTAAGTACAATAAAGGTAGATGAAATTAGAAACACCACCATTTCAATATAATTTAAGAATAAGTTTAAGTTAGCATTCACATGGTTTTGGATTTGTTTAGCATGGTTTTGTGTAAATGGTCCTTGATATGCTTCCTCTTCTACACAAGTTGAAGTATTACCATCTGTAGGTAGTGTAGTTGTCATGGGAGTGATGTCCTCATCATCCTTCCCCTTTTGAATTGGAGTCATCCTCGACTCAATTGAACCGAAGAAAGGTGAAAGGTTTGCAACGTTGAAAGTAGCACTAACACCATACTCGCCTGGAAACTCGATCTTGTATGCATTGTCATTGATCTTCTCAAGCACACGGAATGGTCCATCACCTTGTGGTTACAACTTGCACTTGCACTACGCCGGGAAACGCTCTTTATGTAAATGTATCCACACTAGGTCGCCCGGCTCAAACAACATCTTCTTTTTTCCTTTGTGATAAATGCTTGTGCGATATGAATGCGAAGCGTTCTTTCCTTATGTTGAGCATTACTTTTCTCGGGTTTTTACAATAATATGTGTGCTTTTATGTTAATTTTATGCAGGTAGGGTTGTGAAACCAATTATGAAGGAAAGAAGCCAATGTGGATCACAATGCACAGATTTTTGGAGGAAATCTTGCTAAAGTTCAAACGCGAAGATATAAGTCGGGTGCGAGATGCTAGAGTGTGTGCCAACCTCCCCGTATTTGACTTTGCACAACCATTTGGAGGGGCACAAGGGCAGTCACACTCAAGCACTTCGACTTATGCACATAGAACAAGATTTCCATCAACTTATCCGTTATTGAAGAAGTAGGTTACTGTAGCAAATCGATGCAGCAAATAATGTAGCAGTTACTGTTCACAGCCGGCCAAAAATCACAATTCCAGAGAATACACACGGGCATGTGGAAATTACCCACGCCCGTGCGGAAATTCCACAGGGGCGTGTGGATTCCCGATTCCAGCCCTATTTAAAGCCGATTCATCCCCGATTTCAGCATTCTTTTCTCCATCTTTTCCCCAACTTGAGAGAGGGTTTCGGCTAGGGTTTTGGGAGATATTGGCTAGGGTTTTTGAGAGGTTCTATGGCTCCGACATCGTCATTCCTTTGAAAGAAGGTTAGTAGGGGAGCTTCCGTCGAGGCGTATCCTATACCGGACATGGGAATTGACACGTCCGAATATGCGTGTGTAAACCGCAAGTGCACGGGTGTCAAAGTAATAATTACCCCGGTGAGTGGGTAGTCGAATCCACAGGGA
>NC_052489.1:7184571-7269929 GCF_009730915.1 Dioscorea cayenensis subsp. rotundata
AATCGAATACTGGCCAAAATACAGCAGCTCAACCCGCGGTTTGGGTCGGACGTGAACTCCACCATCAGATTATAAGATTTTTTATTGTCAAATGACTAGAACTGAATTAAAACACAAACAGAGTGTTGTATTTGATACGTTCTGCAGATAAGATATATATATATATATACATATATGTATATGAGTATATATATATACGTGATACGATATAGTTTAGTGTACAGATATACATATATATATATACATAGCACGATATGACGTAGTATATATGGTGAAACATACCATATATAGGCATATTTCAGGGAACGATATATACGATACATGTATGTATATATAAATATATATATGTATATGTATGTGCATACATATATGTGTATGTGTATATGTATAGATTTATGTATATATATATATGTATATGTATATGTATATACGCATAATGTATAGTGTATATATGTATATGTGTATGTGTATATGTATATATTTATGTATATATATGTATGTGTGTATGTATATGTGTATATATGTATATGTATAGATTTATGTATATATATATGTATATATATCATATATATATCTATCTGAACTCACGGATTTTCGTTTTACGACGGTCATTTCGACCGAAACCAAAATCCCTCAATCGATTGTATTTTTCAAATAGACATGAAAAATGAAATACTCAAAAAGCAATCAGTTTAAAAGGTGAAAAGGATTTGGAGTTACATGATAGCTCGAAATCCCTCATAAACAAACACTCACCTAATATTTTTAAATTTTGTGAGAAATCATTGACCCCACAAAAGAAAATGTAGCTCTACCTGTGCAAATCACTAACCCTCAGCCATTGTGTTTCATAATCAAACTTTTCTTCTAATAATAGGCGACATGTCGTGCTTTTTACGAATATAAATAAGTCTTAAACAAGATGTGAACTCGGATGTACAGTAGATATATACACGATGATGAGAATAGTATATAAATCCAGCAGGGTGAGACGATTTAACAAGAGAGTTAGATGGAGCGATCTTGTTGGGAGAGATTTGAACCCATGACCTCCCCCTTACACTTTTATGTCATACCATTAGGCTATCCAATGGTTGACATAGTCAAACTCTTTGGAATTTGGATAGGAATGATTCAATTAACCAAACTAATACTTTACTATAATATATATATATAAGTATTGTTGATGTTGTTTTAATTTTTATAACAGCAATTAGTAGTTTGTGCAAAAATGTAGGGATTTAACAATATATATACATTAGTTGTATAGATTTACACTGAATTGTATTAATAAGTGTATATATGACCATATTTCATTTAAAAGATCTAATTATAGTGATCTAAATAATGATTGGGTCCTAATTATCTAAATTAGATGATGCTGGATTTATATGATAATGTGTAGATTTTAGGGGTAAAATTATCAAGTCAGTGATTTGTAAAATTAGCCCCATACTATAAAATTAAGTGATTTCTAATTAAGCATGTAATTAATTGAATTTCAAATTTAGGTCTTTTTTTTAAATTAAGTTCTCATTTCTCTTAGTCCATGCGATCAGTTAAAAAAGCCATAAAACTTAATTGCCACATCAATGCATTCAATTGAGAAACGTTTTTCACTAATTTTTATGTTTCTCAAGCAATTTCAAGAGATGATCCCCTCTTTTTATAGGAATTATTCCATTAATCTCCATATAAATGAGTAATTGTAAAAGTATGGATTTTAAATTTTAACTTTTTCAATAGCATTATAGTGTTTTCCCTAAGATTAATTTTCACAATTTCATCTTTGATATAAAATGTTTTTTTTTTTTTGTTTTATGAATGCACTAAAAAAGTTTTAAACAAAATTTAAAATTTTATTAATTATATCTTGTGTGTACATATATATATATATATATATATATATATATATATATATATATATATATACAAGGATTAGTCTGGGTCATGCTAACCTAACCGAAAAATCAAGAGTTTTTCAATATTTTTTTTAAATTAAACATCTGAATTTTCATAACTAATTTAAAATTAAATGGATTTGAAAACCCATGACATTCTGAAATAAAAATGTCAATTACCAACCATTCCACCCTTTAGTTTTTAAGTATGACTCTAAAATTTCATTTTAATTTAAAATTATCAATACTAGTAAAAAAAAAAATAAATAAATAAATACACACTTTTAAAATTTTAATATCCACCAATCACCTCCACATATGTGATATTTAAAAGTTAAAACCATTCACAAAACCAGAGTGCCCCAACTGTCTCTACAAAAGTCAACCCCATCCCCAGAAATACAAGAAAACAGCAGCCACAGCAGCAGCACCCACAGAGAAAAAACTTGAATCCTTCCTACTTAAGAAGTCCTTCATGGAACCAGAAAACAAGTAATAATGCACTCTCTCTTTTCTCAAATACTAACCAAAATCTCTTGCTAATTTCCATTGATGGATTTCTCATACTTGTTTTATTTGATTGTTCTCATTTTCTTTCTTCAAATATCAAGTAGCTCACCAGTCACAGTTGCCACCGTCCCTGTTAATAATCTTCAACAACCCAAACTTCTCATCAGGTAATTCATACTTTTATTTGCTTATCTGATATGTGTATATATATATATATATATATATTGGAATCTATCTATGTTTAATGTTTTTCTTTTTGTTTTTTAATGGTGAGATTTATCATGGTTTAAACTATAGCTTGGAGACCGGGGATGGCGTTGTGAGTATTAATGTGGAGGAAGCCAAAGAATTGTTGAGCTCCGGCCATCTTTATCTTGATGTTAGGTCTAGTTATCTTCTTTCATTTCATTTCTTGGTCTATTATCTTTTAGTTTTGCTATCTTCTTTGTCTTTATATATATATTTTTTAATTTTTTTTAATTATGTATAAATATACTTTTAGATAATTTTGTGGTTCGTGTTTGGAAAACAGGACAATTGAGGAATTTGACAAAGGACATGTAGATAATGCCATCAATGTTCCCTACATGTTTTCCACTCCAGAAGGTTTGATCTCTCCTCTTTTTATATATATATTAAATTTTTAGAGCGGTTTCTAACTGTAGTATATTGATTTCAATGTATCAACCGAATATTTTCAATTTGATGTATAAGAGAATTGATGAAATGGAGAAGTTTTGCTTTTATGAAAAAAAAAAAGTTGTTAAGTAAAAATAAACTAAAAATTAAAATAAATTTATTGAGATCAACTATATTTTTTATTTATGTACCTTTTGATACAACCCCTATTATAAGTCTCTTGTCACTAGCAAAATGATATATTAAAAATAATTTTATTTCAGTAATAATATATAAATTACTATTCTTCAAATTATATATATATATATATATATTTGTAAAACATCCATAGTTTATAATTTATTAAAGTATATGTTTTTGTTGATCAATAGCTAATGAAACAGAGGAATTGAGAATTGGAAATTTGTTTTTACAACTTCAACTAAGTATAAAGTTATTTAAGTAATTTCATAAATCAATCTTAGTTGAAACTTGAAACAATAAAGTCGTTATCTAAAATTATAAAAAGCGAATTATTTGGAGATTATATGAAAAAATAAATGTCCTTCTTTTTGTGAATTTATATTTTATTTAAGTTATTTATATCATATGAAATTTTTTAATGCTGCTTTGGATTATTGATAACTTGCTCCTGATATGTGAAACAGGGAGGGTTAAAAACAGTGGGTTTGTGGAACAGGTCTCCTTTGAATTCAAAAAGGAAGATCATATTGTTGTGGTAACATACCTTTTATTTTTTTTCTTTTACTTTTCTTTTTTTCTTTTATTTTTGGGATGTATCTTTCATAAAATTAATCATTGTAGGTATTGTTGCAAAATTTATTATTATTCATAGTTATATAATATTCCTATTAATTTAAAACTATTATAAACATATTTGTGAAAAGGATTAAAGAAAAAAATTATTTTTTACAAAAACCATGAATGAATTTTTGGGTTTAAACAAATAAGCAAAGTATCAGTTAAATATTATTGAGATGTGTATATATATGATTTCAAAGAATGATAATGATAACGAGTTTGTTTGTGAAGGGATGTCAAAGTGGGGTTCGATCGCTCTATGCAGCTGAGGGACCTTTTTAAATACTAGTGAGTTTCATAATTGTTCCGACATAAAAAAACATAATTAATAAAAATAAATCAAGTAACTTTATAATTGTTGTGGTTATGATTTTTCTATTATTAATATCCTATAACAATAATTACAAGATTTTTTTATATATTTATGGTTTTATAAAGTTTTAGATGCAACTAAAAATGTTTGTTCTAATGTATAATAATAATAATAATAATAATAACTAGTACGAATGCCCTGTGCTCCACCGGCTTCACCTAATAATACAAATCATTTTAAAAAAAAAAACCTAACAAAAGATATATATAAAAAAGCACAAACACCAATATTATTAGATAAATTAAATTAAACAAATACAAATAATAATAATAATATATAGATGGGAAATAATGGAAACAAAATTAAAATAAAAACATAATATATAAAAAAACATTAAAAATATAAAAATCATGTTTATGTCTATATTTATGTATGAAAATTAATAAAAAGCAATTAAAACAAAATTTTAAAAAATAAGTATATAATATAATGTTGTAAAAATTTTAGGAGGTCACCCTACTATGATTATTTTCCACTTTGCTTACTGAATTTCAATTTGTTTTTTTTAGTTATCTTACACTGATTTTTTTCACAGGGAGGTCACCCATAAGAATTCGGTCAAAAATACTAAGCTGGCCACTGGAATTGCTGAGTTGGCTTAGACATGTCACAAAGCCAACCCAGCCAAACCAAGCCAACTCAGCTAATTCCGGTGGCTAGTTCAGTTTTTTGACCGAATTCTTATGGGTGACCTCCCAGTAAAAGAAAATCAGTGTAAAATGACTAAAAAGAAACAAATTAAAATTCAATGGGCAAAATAAAAAATTGTTATAGGACAATGATCTCCTAAAATTTTTCATATATATATATATTGAGAGGGAATGGAGGATTGGAGTGGGACCCACTCAATTAAATAAAAAAATCAATTAAAAAGTGTCAAATTGCAGCGAAAAAGGAATTTGTGTACTGTTAGATAAGATTAATATATAATAATAATAATAGATACTGTAAATGGCATGGGGAAAGCAAAGAGATATGATTGGAATGGTAATATAATGGAATTGAAAGATTCTTCTTTATTGTTCGGAGGAAAACAACTTTTTTTTTTTCTCAGTCTAATAAAATAAAATATGAAATATATAATTATTTTTAATCTATAATTTAAAAGTTATAATTATGCTGCTTTTCTCAGATCTGTGGTGGTAGTGATTCAAGGTATACAAAATGAGATAGATATCGTTTTGTATGTATATAATTGGTTTGGGATAAAAGTGAAAGGTCAAAAGGGGAATAGATTAAGAAAATAATTTTCAACTTAATAACAGTTTTGAATCTTGGTTTTTACCTCCATTATTTTTGAAAACCGCACAACGAAATATACCTGCATATTCATTTAATTAGACTAATTTTTTATCCATTTATTAAATGACATCATGTTAAATTAATCTATATATAATTAATGTCTAAATATGAGAACATATATTTATTCTCTTCACTTATTGCAGGGTTATAAGAATGTAAAGAACATGGGAGGAGGTTACCTTGCATGGGTGCAGAATGGAATTACTGTCACAAAGCCAAAAGATGAGTTGAAGTGATATATAATACATGTGCTTGTGCTTTATTTAAGCTTTGTAATTCGAGTTGTTGCACTTAATTGATTTGAACAATAACACTGTCAAGTTGACATTCTTGTTATATGTGAATTCCCAACAAAGATATGAACTCAACTTTTATTCTACCGGCTAGAGCCATCTAGTCAACAAAGGGGGAAACATTTGATGAAATTTGAGATGGGCTTTATTAACAATGTTTATTCCATGTCCTCTAGAATGGCCAACTGGTTTGCTACAAAACTTTACTGATGTTGCTAAAATCTAAGCTCAAGAATTTTGAGTCTAACACAAGGTATATGCATAAGCAGGGGCATTGTAATTATTTTCTCCCTTCATATAACCTCCATATACGTATGCATCCTAGTATACAAGACATGTATGTAAATGTAAACAATCTTAAAAATAGTGATGTATGAATATATGATATATTGTTATAAACAAATATTTTTAATGGATGCCTACTGTAGCAATTTCACTGTAGCAGCCGGCATTACTATAACAACTTCTAGATATTACTGTAGCAGACGACATGTGGTACTGTAGCAGCCGCTGGTACTGTTACTATTCCACCAACCAGGGTATTTTGGACCGTCGGATCAAATCGATCCTGGCCGTTCATTCAACTCTTGTAACCCTATAAATACCCCCTCATTTTGTACTTTGGAAGATATAGAGAAGAGAAAGAAAAGAGAGAAATAAAAGAAGAAAGAAGAAGAAGAACTTAATTCTTCAGGGTTTTTGGGTTTTTGGTAAATACTCTGGCTCTCTATTCTTATTACTATCTTTACATTTATAACATATATTCTTAACACATTATCAGCACGAATTTGCTCATATGATTTTAATTTTCTTTGACTCATCTAATATATATGTTATATATGTGGAATCCATTTCTAACACTGAATGCAGGAAGGATCGACAGGTAATATAATACTAGCAAACCATACATTTTATTCAGTCAACAATACATAAGATTTTCTTAGAAGCATACATAAAAAACATACAGTACTAAAGCCATTAAGGCTAATATTGCCAGTACTTTTAAAATAAACAAGAAAAACAATAATATTATTATTACAATGAGGTTTTCCATCAAATCCAAATTATCAAGCATCATCTTTTCCTAAGTTTTCACGGCAACCCTCTCTCCGGCGATCGTTGACAAAACCTGGTAAAGATCTGTCGGGCCCCTTTTTCTCTTCTCCGACGCCCTTCTCACTACTTCGCCGGCCCCTTCGAGTTTCTCCGTCGGCAACTCGGCCGGCTTTTCTCCGTCGGCCCCCTATTTTCTTCTCTCCCCTATTTTTACTTCTTCTTCCCTTTTAAATTATAATCACTTTCAAACAAATTTTAATTCCCAATGCTGCAATAATTGCAGCGTATAAACAGTACCGTATACATGAATAGTATCGTATACATGAATAGTATCGTACATGAACAGTACCATATATATGAACAGTATAAATGCTTTATATTTTATTATGTACTCTCTATTCTAATTACATGCTGTATTATTATTTTGAAGAGAAAATGGCAAATATTGCAAAAAGAGAATTTGAGGCTCTTCAAATCTCGGGGAGCAATTATATATCCTGGAGCCTCGATATCAAGCTCCATCTGAAAGCAAGAAAGCTGAGTAAAACTATTGAGACTAATAACAATGAGCCTAGTGATAATAAGGCGAAGGCCTTAATATTTATAAGGCATCATATTGATGATGGCCTGAAGAATGAATACTTGACCATTGAGGATCCACAGGAATTGTGGTTATCCCTGAAAGAGAGATTTGAACATCTCGGAATGGTCTACTTGCCCAAAGCACGCAATGATTGGTCAAGCCTCGGGTTTCAAGATTTTTAAAAGCGTGCAGAGAATATAATTCCGAGCTATTTAAAATTGTTTCAAGATTGCCTCTCGTGGAGAAACGATGGATGAAGGAATGATGCTCGAGAAAATATTTACAACATTTCACGCATCGAAATGTTATATTACAACAACAATATAGAGAAAAGAATTTTTACAAAAATTCTCGAATTAATTTCTTGTCTCCTTGTGGCGGAGCAAAACAATGAATTGTTGATGCGGAATCATCAATCTCGACCATCCGGATCGCGACCACCGCCGTAAATTAATTTTGGGCAAAAAAAGATGGTGTGGTCGCGGTGCTAGTTTTAAAAACCGCGGTGGACGAGGAAATTATGGTGGTCGAGGAGTACGCGGTCGTGGTGGGGGCCGAAATAATATCGGACCACGCGATAATGTAATTGATGTACATCAGCGAAAGCAACAAAGCCACAAGATGGGGTTAGAGACAAAGAAAGATACATGCTATCGTTGTGGCTCGGAAGGTCATTGGTCCAAAAATTTGCGGGGACCCCAAAACATTTTTGTCCACCTTTACCAAGAATCACTTAAAAAAACAAGAAAGGTAAAGATATTGAGACAAATTTTTTGTCGACAACCCCATAGTTGATCCAATTGAGGATAATTCCATAAATAATTTAAATGTAACTGAAAATACATATTTAGATATGTAAGATTTCCTTTTAGACTAGTTTGTAATATGTCTTTATGTTTTATTAAATTATGTTTTTTCTTTTGTTTTGTTAGAATATGGCTGATGATGAATGCATTATTGATTGCGGGACAACGCATACTATTTTGACAAGAAAAATATATTTTATATCTTTATCAATAAGAAAGGCATGTATAGCCACAATAGCAGGGTCATCAGACCTGGTTGAAGGTTCTGGAGAAGCAGCATTGATGTTGCCAAATGGAACATCCTTGCAGATGAAAAATGCTCTCTATTCCCCTAAGTCTAGGAGGAACCTTTTAAGCTTTAAAGATATACGTCTCAATGGATATCATTTAGAGACGGTTGATAAGGAAGGAAAATAATATCTTTATATTACACAAGTTATTTCATGCCAAAAACGTGTACTTGAAAGCTTTCCTCAGTATATCATCGGGATTATATTTTTACACGTATTAAAGTGATGGAATCACATACGGTATTAACCCGGAAGGTTAATGACCCAGAGATATTTAAAATATGGCATGAAAGACTTGGACATCCAGGTGCTATTATGTTGCACCGGATTATTACTAGTTCTCATGGACACCCACTGAAGGATTATAAAATCCTAACACATAATGAATATGCATGTTCAAAGATGTTCAATGGGAAAGCTAATAACCGGACCTTCTATAACAAAGGTGACCTGGTGAATCTCCTAAATTTTTTTAGAAAGAATACAAAGAGACATATGTGGACCAATACATCCATCATGTGGACCATTTAGGTATTTTATAGTTTTAATCAATGCATCGACTAGATGGTCCCATGTTTCACTACTGTCTACAATGAATGTAACATTTGCAAGGTTATTGGCACAAATTATCAGGCTTAAAGCACAATTTCCAGATTATCCCATAAAGATAATTCGCCTTGATAATGTCTGGTGAATTTTCATCAAAAATCATTTTTATGATTATCGTATGGCGATTGGAATACATGTTGAGCATCCAAGAGCTCATGTACATACCCAAAATGGGTTAGCGGAGTCATTAATTAAAAGACTCAGATTATTGCCCGCCTAATGTTATTAAGGACTAAACCGCCTACAAGTGCGTGGGGTCATGCTATTTTGCATGCTGCAGCTTTAATACGGATCCGACCCACTGCATGTAATTTATATTCACTACACCAACTTGTTATGGGTAAAGAGCTTGATATTTCATATATAAGAATATTTGGTTGTGCAGTATATGTGCCAATACCACCACCAAATCGTAAAAAAATGGGTCCACAACGCAGACTTGGTATATATGTTGGTTATGATTCCCCTTCAATTATACGATATTTAGAACCATTAATGGGGGATGTATTTATCTGCAAGATTTGCAGATTGTCATTTTGATGAAGTCTGCCTTCCCCTGCATTAGGGGAGAAATAATTACTCAAAAATGAGCCAAAAAGAAATTGAATGGAATGCATCATGATTACATACATATGATCCTCGTATCAATGAATGTGAACTTGAAGTTCAAAGGATCATTAAATTGCAAAAATATTGCAAATGAAATACCCGATGCATTCACCGATACTAAAATGGTAACTAAATCATATATACCAGCTGCGAATGCTCCTGCAAGAATTGAGATTCCTAAGAATCCATTGAAAGAAAATCAAGTAGAAAATAAACCACGACAAAAAAACGTGGAAGACCAATTGGTGCCAAAGATTCGACTCCTAGAAAAAGGAAGCGAGAAAAAAATAAAGATAAGGATCTCCCATGTGAAAAAGGGAGAGGAAATTATAAAAACCCTCGTAACAAGTTAATGAAGAATCAATAGGGGATGATATTTCTGAAAATGTTGAAAATTCAATTTGCTATGTAGATGATGGTCAAAGATTGAATCGGCATGAGACCGAAATAAATGATATATTCATCTACAATGTGGCTACGAGATATAGAAATAAATCACGATAATGATCCGAGCCACGATCCATTGAAGAATGTCGACAAAGAAATGATTGGCCAAAATGGAAAAGAAGCTATCCGAGCTGAGCTAAATTCCCTATCAAAAGCGTGAGGTGTTTGGGCCGATAGTGCCAACACCGGAAGGGATAAAAACCGATCGGTTATAAATGGGTGTTTGTGAGAAAAAGAAATGAAAATAATCAAATTATGAGATACAAAGCAAGACCTGGTTGCTCAAGGTTTTTTTCTCAAATGCTCGGTATTGATTATGAAGAGACATACTCTCCGTAATGGATGTAATTACTTTTTGATTTTTTTAATTGCCATGGCGAGAAGTAATAAATTAGATATGCAGTTGATGGATGTTGTCACAAAGCATATCCGTATAGATTACTTGAAAATGACATATATATGAAAATCCACGAAGGATATAGAAAAAAACAAACATTACAAATAATCATCATTTATACTCTATTAAATTACGGAGATCTCTTTATGGGTTAAAAACAATCTGGACGGATGTGGTATAACCGTCTCGAGTGAATATCTTATAAAAAGAAGGATACCAAAAATGATAGTATATGTCCATGTGTGTTTATTAAAAAGTTATACTAACGGTTTTTGTTGTGATAGGAGTATATGTGGATGATTTAAATCTTGTAGGCACTCCTTCCGAAATTGCAACTGCATGACATCATATCCGAAAAAAAGAATTTGAAATGAAAGATTTGGGAAAGACCAAATTACGTCTAGGGTATACAAATCGAGCACTTATCCTCGGGAATATTTGTGCATCAATCAACCCTATACGAGAAAAGGTCGTGAAGAGATTCAATATGGAGAAGGCTTATCCACTCGAGTACGCCCTAATGGTCGTCCGAACTCTTGATGTTCGAGAAAGATCCATTTCGCCCACCGGAAGAAGGAGAGATCATTCTTGGTCCATAAACTCCATATTTAAGTGCAATCGGTGCATTAATGTATCTTGCAAATAATACCAGACCAGATATAGCTTTTTGCAAATGAAATCTTCTAGCAAGATACGGCTTCTACACCGACACGAAGACACTCTGGAAAGGAGTAAAAAGATGTGCTACGTTATTTACGAGGAACTACGGATCCGGGTTTATTCTATCGACATGAGTCTTCATCCAACCTCACGAGTGTTTTGTCGATCTCTGGGTATCCGTCTCGATCCTCATAAAGGGCGATCTCGGATCGGATACATGTTTTCTTACAATGGTACAGACTATCTCATGGCGTTCCACAAAACAAACTCTTCTGACTACTTCATCAAATCATGCTGAAATTCTAGCTCTCCATGAAGCAAGTCGTGAATACCAATGGTTACGATCTATGATTGGGCATATACTAAATCATCCCGCAAATTACCATCGAGTAACAACAAATGCTACGATGAATTTATGAAGACAACAATGCTTGTATTTCTCAAATACAAGGAGGTTATATTAAAGGTGACGAGAACGAAACATATATCACCAAAAATTTTTTTCTACACTCATGATCTCCGGAAAAGAAGGCGTTATAGAAGTTCAAAAGATTCAATCCAGTGAGAATCAAGTCGATCTATTCACAAAAATCACTTCCTAAGTGCATTCACCAAAGACTTATATACAAAAATCGGGATGAGAAGACTTAAGGATGTAAGTACTTCGATATGAGTTAAAAAGTTATTTATTTGAGTGCGAGACTGCACTCTTTTTTTCCCTTCGCCAAGGTTTTTTTGTCCCAATGGGTTTTTTCCGAGGCAAGGTTTTTTTAATGAGGCAAAGAATCCCTCAAATGTGCCAAGGATAGTGTACTCTTTTTTTCCTTAGCTAGGTTTTTTATCCCACTCGGGTTTTTTTCCTAGCAAGGTTTTAACGAGGCATATCCTTTGGTCGTAGGCATCCAAGGGGGAGTGTTATAAACAAATATTTTTAACGTCACTGTAGCAGCCGCCCATGTGGTACTGTAGCAGCCGCCGGTACTGTTACTATTCCACCAACCAGGGTATTTTGGACCGTCGGATCGAATCGATCCTGACCGTTCATTCAACTCTTGTAACCCTATAAATACCCCCTCATTTTGTATACTTTGGAAGATATAGAGAAGAGAAAGAAAAGAGAGATATAAAAGAAGAAAGAAGAAGAAGAACTTAATTCTTCAGGGTTTTTGGGTTTTTGGTAAATACTCTGGCTCTCTATTCTTATTACTATCTTTACATTTATAACATATATTCTTAACATATATATATATATATATATATATATATATATATATATATATATCATGCAAATGAATCACAAGGATTAAGAAATCGATGTCGGGCACACTAAGAGTGTGTTTGATTCAGAAGTAGCCACTGAAGTGATGGAAGTCTTGAAGTACAATTTTGGTTGAAGTGAAAGTTTTAGTGGAAATCGTCAATTCTGTATTTGATTAAAATGGAAAGTAGTGTCAAATCATTAATCATTTTTTTTACTTGATTAAAGGAAGTAAAATAATAATAAAAAAAAAACATGATGAAAGTGAGCTTCTTCTACTCACTTCACGATGGGATACGGTTACCTCCACTTGTTGGTTGGATTTTTAATTATTTAACATGATAATTTATATATATTTTTTACAAATAATAAAAGAGAAAAAATAATTAATTAATTAAAAGATAAAAGATAAAAATTGAAAAAAAAAAGAAGATAAAAATTGAAAAAAAAAAGCATATAAAAAAATAAAACATAAAAAAGGATAAAAGAAAATAAATAAATAAAATAAAACATACAAAAATAAAAATTAATTAATTAATGGTCGAAGTGGGACGGAGAAGTCTGGCTTCGGCCAAAATATTTTCAAAATCAAAAGAGAAAAGTAAAAAGTTTTGAAATTAATCAGTTTTACATTTCATCCTCTATTTAAGTGTACAAAATAAACGGAAGTATTACATCAACTCTTACTTCTATCACTTTGGTCTATAGCGAAACATACACACCCTTAGACCATGGGCCTAAATCCAGTTTTCATCCTGTTATGCATGGTTCCATGCATGTTTTCATGGATTCCAATCATCATCCAAAGTGAAATTTGGTAAAAACATATTTTTATTCTATTTTTCAATGTATGATGTGAAGTAAACATAGTGATCCCTTTAAGAAGTAAGCTGTTTGAATGTTTGTGCAGTGTGTCATCTCCAATAGAGATTGCCAGATTGAAATTACAAATGCCTAATGAGATGAACCAAGGAAAAATGATTCCATGCACACCGTACATAGGCCGACAAATAAGCTAGCCACAACTTTCAAAGGCTTTATATATATATATATATATATATATATATATTAGAGGAATTGCTTAAATCATCCCTCTATCTTTACTCAATGACCATTAAGCCTTTTGACTTTGTCATAACCCAAAAAAGCCCATTCTTTATAGAATATGGACTTGTCAGTCCAACTAACCACTAACGGAGTTAAATTTAGTTGTAAATTATTCATTTGCCCTTGGTGGTTTGGATGTTTTACAGAAGAGAAGAATTTGGGTTGTGAAATTACTCATTTACCCATGTTGGTTGTTCAAGTTTCAAAAGAGAAGTTACTTTCCCATCACATCCTTTCACATCCTAAGAACACTAACACTAAGTTAATCTTGAAACCATCTTCTATATTATCTTCTCCATCTCCATGGTTCTAGGTTTTACCAGAGGATACAACGCCGGCACCGAAGACATCACCGGCCCTGTGGTGAAAAAGCTGAAGGATGTGTGTTTTAAAAGTTATTATTTTGATATAGACTTATGTATTGTTCATGATTTTGAATATTATTATTCCTGTTCCTTGAGGTTAACATGTTATATTTTGGAAGAGTTCAAGAAGATGCACTTGGTCTTGAACCATAGAACTCCTAAAATGAGAAACATGTGATCACTAAATAAGTTTGCAATCGTGGTAATTAAGGAGGAACATTAATTACTGTGTAAGATTGTCATGTCATCAAAAGTACATTGTAGTTCTATAAATGTTGATAAGGTATTATCGTTTGATGGCATGAATGTATAAAATGTGTGTTTTATATATTGAACATGACCTATATAGTTGAAACATTATATGGATTGTGTTTTGTGTCATTGATGTTTCATTGTGTCTTTGGAATCTTAGATTTGAGACGTATAGATTTTCACATGAGAAGTATACGATGTGATTACTATTTGAATACTATCCTGGGATAGGAATGAAATAGTAGTTCATTGTATACAACTTGTGTGGGAGAAATCTATATGTTAATCCTATCATTGTCCTTCGATTTCTAGTGATGATATTGTTGGGCCCCTTGGTAAAGTGGAATTATGTTGCATGCAATATAACTGATGTAGTTATAATAATAATTCACTTGAGAGACCAAGAAAATGAATATAATGCAAAAATGACACGATCCTATTTTGCATATTATTCATAATATCATGAGACAAGGATAGACACAAAATTAGTGGATCAAGCAAATAAATACTATATCACTTGGATAACTATAATGTAATGATAGAACCTCTTATAGTCAATAATATAAAGTTTTATATTATTACCAAGGTGACATAGATCCTCTATACGGTCACACCAACTGAAGAGAAACAACAATTATTTTATATTTCATGCGAATGTACAAGATAATGTGCAATAGATGAAATACTAAAATAAAATGTCATAATATGGCGAGCTTAGACAATAAATAATTAAATTTATGGGATTATGCAAATATTATTTGGTATAATGCTTGAGAGCATTATAAGAATATTAGAGGCATTGCATAAACAAATAGTATGGTTGATATTATTTGTTCATAAGTTTATTTATTGAGCCACTAAGAGGAGAGATTAATGAGAACTTGAAATGGCTAAATAAAGCTAGTGGCATTTGTGTAATTTGCACAAATATTTGCCCTAACCCTTGCTATATAAAAGGGGTCATAATGAAAAGGTTAATCAAGAGTGTGATGAGTGTGAGAAAGAAAAATCCTCAGCCGACCTCCTCACTTTGGTTCTCCTTGGTTCTCATTATATCTCCTCATGCAAGGTAGTAAACTCTAAGCTTTGAACTCCACATCCATCTATCTAAGTGGTGTGGTAGTTTGTTGTTTAGGTTCAAGGTGAATCAAGAGGTGTTTTGTAAGAGGGTGTTTTCAAGAGGTCAAGAGGTAAATACATTTCTACTTATCAAGAGATTCTACAACCTTTTGGTAAGGAAAGATTTCTTTCACTAGATATAGATTTGTGGTTCTTCATGGCTTCTTTTGTTTTCACATTTAGTGTTTGTTCTAATGCTCTTGCCTTGCTCCTTGCCATTGTCATTTTTGAGTTCCTTTGTGTTTTGGCCCAAGTGATGGAAATTTTTTTTATCACATAGCCATTCACATTAAATCCCAACAAAAGCTTGTGAGGTTCTTCTTTGCAAACCCAAAAGAACGCGAGAGAATCCACCACACATTGGCAGTATGGGGTGAAACCCTATTATTTCAAAGTAGACATTGTGGTTTTGATCTCTATCTTGTGTTCGATTTGGGCATGTGAGCAAAATTGTATTATTGTGGGGATTAGTCAAGCTTGCAGTTACATGTTCACCCCCAAAGACAAGATCTTGAAATTCTATGGCAATGAAAGCACTTGATGTGTTGTTTATTGATTTTGTTATGTGTTTTTTTTTTCATTTGAATATGGTTGTCATCACTTTGAGTAATTTATGGTGGACAGTGAAGATTTACTTTTGAAACCTGAATGACAACATAACATGAATCTCCTGTGATGTTTATGTTCTGTGTTACATATTTATTTTCTTGCTTTAGAGTTCACAATTTCATTCTAAATCGCAAGGACATTGTTCTTCCTGTTTACCATGGTATGCACCTATTTAAGACCACGGCTGCCTTCTCATGTAAACCGATATTATTATTATTATTATTATTATTATTATTATTATTATTATTATTATTATTATTATTATTATTATATAGGAATCAATGACATGCCTAACCAAATTGCGAACTCTTGAATGGAAGGTGTTACCTAATACCACTCATGGATACCATACAAAAGCTAAAGGAGAATATGACAAGGAAACATTGGGAGTTAATCCAACGCACACCATTTGCACATTTCCTGGAAATGGAGGTTGTAGTCCAAGAGCGCATTGTGTTAGATTTGTTGATGCAAGTGTATGATGAGCGGACTAATACATTCAGGCTTGGTGACAGTCACATCCAATTCAGGCCGCAGGATATGGCAATCGTGCTTGGTCTACAGTGTAGCAGGTTAGCTATTGACTTCAGAAGGAAGAAGGAATAATACGAATTTGAGGAGGAGTTCCTGCCTAAAGGGGTAGACCGAACCAGAGACTGCCTTGTGAGGATGTTATTTACATTGGTGATCAAGAAAGATGGCAACAAAGAGGAAAGCTTCATGAAGTTGTTGTTAGTGTATATCCTGGGATTCATGCCCTTCCCCACCACGTCATGCTCGGCACCAGGATAGCTAGCACAGTATGTTGATGACCTACCCAGATTACATCAATATACTTGGGCCCATGCAACACATAAGTGTCTGATAGATGATGTGCCAGATGCTGTAGCACGAGTTAGAGATAGGTGTTCTGGGAGGTCTTCATCAACAAGGTACTTGCGAGGATGCGTCATTGCGTTGGATATTTGGTTTTACGAGGTTACGAGGATAGGAAAAAAATACAGTTTGGAAGATTGCCACGCATTATGTGCTATGGCGAGAATAGCTTTAAGAAATAATCTAGCTCGGGGAGCCTACTTGAGGCACTTACTGGGAAAGAGGTGAGTGGTTTATTCTTACTCTTTTTCTTTCATGTCAGTTCCCTTCCTAATGTGAATTGTTTAGGTTAACAACATAGAAGTTCACATTATTCTCTCTAATGTCAAATATTTATGTTTATGTTTATAAAATGATGTTTCCAATTACAAAAACTGATTGTAGTTTGCTATTGAACTTTAAAGGATAAATTTTCTGAATCCTGAAAAGAAAGCCATATTCAATATAAAAAAAAATAACTGATTGTATTTAAAAATGTTAGTTTATGTTTATCCCCTGACTATGTAGTTTATGTATATCTTTAAACATATAAGTTAGTGGTTCCAGAAAAGTTGACTATAGTGCGACAGTCTTGTGGAGTCATCTACCCACCCCCAAACTTCAAAATTCGTCAAAAAAAAGACACATAAAAGGCCACGATAAAGCAAGGGAGACTTCATCATCCAAAAGACACGACCGAGAGGTTATATTAGCTAGCATCGGACATAGTGGTCATAGACGTTCCCCTCCCTCATCGACTCCGGACAAGAGAATAAGTTTGCTCGTCTATTGGATAAGATTAGGTCACTGCAAGCAAGGGTTAGTGTCTTGGAGGGAACATCTCAGACGCATAATGACAAGGATGATGAGGACATGATGAAGCCAAACCAGAAGAATGATGTCATACCTTTCCAGAAGGAAGCATCCCCCGTGCTACAGAAGCATGGAAAAAAAACTCCCACTAAAGCGAGCCCGGCGTAATATTGTTGCTGACGAAACGTTTGATGAGAACCAGTACGAGAGGCCTCTCACCGTGCTGCAAGGGCAGCAGCAGCTTCTCATTCAGCAACTCCTGCCACACTAAAGAAGTCAATAGCACCTATAAAAGGAAAGAAGAAAGCCGCATTACCTCCATCGCAATTAACTACAGTAGGTGAGGAAACAATGGATGACATTGGCAAATTGGTTAACTATGTACAACTTGGTGAAGCACAAGTTGAAGTTGTCACCGGGGAACCCAATGTAGTAGACATTGGGTCAGATAACATGCAAGCATCGAACCATGATATCATCCAACAAGAAGCAACAGCTGTGCACATTGATTCCGATAGTGACATACCTTAATCCCCAACAAACTTTGTACCACCGAAGAAAAGGCCTGCAAGATTTCAAAAGCTGACCAAACTGCAACAAATGACTCTTTCTGTCTTCCTTGACACTCGAATGGATGAGTAGGTCAATTTGAAAAACTTGTTAACTCATTATATTGATTGGTACTTATTTTTCACTGCAATGTGCATGAACTGTTTACAGTTTAGAAAACAACTTAGCAGTGTACAAACTGGAGTTTAAGTATAGATAACGCATTATTAGTTATAAATTTAACTTTCCTGTGTAAGAACATGCATTCGTATTGTTCTTTTCTTTTGCCATTCAATATTGGAAGTATGTGTTTGCAATTATCATTTCCTTGTCCATATTGGTGCATCTATGTTATGTAATTTTTTTTGTTTTTGTGCTAAATCTTTTGTTTGAATCAGAACATACGTCTGGGCTAATGAATAGGGGCTCACAAGTCGTGCCAATTTGTACACCTTGTTAGATGACAAGCATATGGTACCCGAGGACGTTGTCAACACCTTCATCTTGATGATGCTTGATTCCTTGAAGACAAATCCAGGACAATTTAAGCGGAGGGTAACCATAACAAGACCAATGGCCCTTGCTCTCTCTAAAAGGGAACACTCAAGCAAGAACCTGCACAAGATGCTGGCCCCCGCTTTGCATGACTATTCTTCAATTGAGGTGGTACTTATGCCAATAGTTTCACACAAGCACTACCACCTCCTCGTTCTCAAGAAAGACAAGCAAGAATACTTGCACTACTCATCAACTAGAAGTGCTGTACATGATCAAGTAGTAAGGGACATGGTAAAATTCACAAACTCTTCTACTTTTTTACATGCCCTTTCATGATATGTGACTCATTGCCATTGTGTTCACGCTTTCAGCGGGCCTTATTCGACAAATATATTCAGGTAGCACTCAGTCTTGGAGACACCATCTCGTACCTTGATAAGTGCTTGTGTGATATGAATGCGAAGCATTCTTTCCTTATGTTGAGCATTACTTTTCTCGGGTTTTTACACTAATATGTGTGTTTTTTATGTTACTTTTATGCAGATAGGGTTGTGAGGCCGAGTACGAAGGAAAGAAGCCAATGTGGATCATAATGCACCGATTTTTGGAGGAAATCTTGCTAAGGTTCAAATGCGAAGACATAGGTCGGGTATGAGATGCTAAAGTGTGTGCCAACCTCCTCGTATTTGAGTTAGCACAACTATTTGGAGGGGCACAAGGGCAGTCACACTCAAGCATTGCGACTTATGCACATAGAACAAGATTTCCACCAACTTGTCTGTCATTAAAGAAGCAAAGCGATCCGCGACATGAACGTGTGCCCGTTTGCGTCACCTCGATGAAAGTATGGACTCGAGAAGTATTTTAGTCCAGGTACTATAGCGAACACTGTAGCGAAAGGACTGTAGCAGCACTGTTCACAGCCGGCCGAGAAAACAGGAATTCAGAGAATCCACTCGGGCGTGTGGAAATTATACACGCCCTTGTGGAAATTCCACATGGGCATGTGTAAAATCCACAGGCCCATGTGGTCGCCCGATTCCAGCCCTATTTAAAGCCGATTCATCCCCGATTTCAGCATTCTTTTCTCCATCTTTTCCCCAACTTGAGAGAGGGTTTCGGCTAGGGTTTTGAGAGGTATTGGCTAAGGTTTTGGAGAGGTTCTACGGCTCCGACATCGTCATTCCTTAGGAAGAAGGTTGGTAGGGGAACTTCCGTCGAGGCGTATCCTATACCGGACAAGGGAATCCTTGGACGACGAGTAGAAGACTTTCCACAAGACCATCGACATGACTATCGAGGGGGTTTCTCTATGGATTCATTGCTTTTACATTCTATTTCTTTGATTGTACTTAGCTCCATGGAGAGCTAAACCCCTAGTGGGTACTTGGGTATTTGTGAAACCTAGGATGTATTTGTTTCATTGAATCTCTTTATTATGCTTTCAATTAATTGATGTTTGTTGTGAGTTCCAACCTTGAATTCTTGATTGTGTGAACATTTCCCTTAGAGTGACACTAGGGTTGAGAGTTCTTGTTGGTAACCTTGTGAGTGAGTGACACACCACGAGCGTTAGACAAAGCTAGGTTGGAGAGGGTTGAGAGGGTGAGTCGAGAGGTACAGGAGCGTCCCCTTTCCTCTCCAGCGTGATAGATTCTACCTCCGTTCCTCGAGTTCTTTGCGGCCATAATAGAGTGAATGGTCTAAGGGATGACCCTCCGCTGGGGCTTAGTTGCGTGTTCAACGGAGTAAAGCGTTGAGGTGATCTCAGTATCTAGGGCTTAATCATGGTTAGGGACCTTCCACCTGGACCAAAGGGTTAGGTCTATAATTAGGAAGAGATTTATCACTTGGAATCCCTAGAGGTCATTGCAACTCTATTCGAGTGCGAGGTTGAGAGGTTATCTAATCTCTCCTCCGGGACATGTATAGAGTTAGGCATAGTTGACCTTAGATTTGGGACTATGTATTTAAGGATTTCCATGACTCACCATTGCATTGATTAGGAAGAATAATAGAGGGTTCTTGCACTTGAAACAATTGTCCTAGGCGGAGCATTATCCGAGTACCCCACCTTTGTCGATTGCCGTACCTTCTCCTTTACTCGTGCTCTCTTACTTGTTGTTTTTACTTTTGAGAATTGAACCATTGTCACACTTATCACTACTGATCTTTCACATAGCTAAGAAGCGGATTAAGTGTTTTTGTTCCCTACTCCCTGTGGATTCGATACCCGCTCATCCGGGATTATTACTTCGACAAACCCGTGCACTTGCGGGGTATACGCAAGGGGATCTTGTCATACCCACTCACACATGTGAAACAATGTTCGCAACAGAGGCTCCACAGTCTTGATTGTAGTATATATATGATGCGATTTATGGAATAGGTATTGAATGGTGAGGACCTTCGTGTACCACCAGGTGATATTGAGTTCTTGCGACTAGAGTATGCATTAAGAATTTTGGCTAATGGAATCCTTCGAAAACCTCTACTCAAGGAAGATAACAATTCTGGCACCATCGTGGATGCAAAATGCCTGGATAACATAAGCGAGTCAAACCTTGCACAAGTAGATGAGAATCCACCCATGACAAGTAAATTAGCCGAACCACCTGAGACAACAGCAACTACAGAAACATTTGTGGAGGAACAACAACAACGGGCGAATAATGAGACAGACGTGTGATATGCATTCTACTTTTAGCAGTTATTGTTCATTTATATGTGTTACAATTTATATAACTCTTAGTGAACTGGATATTGGGAAGTTGTGTTTACTAACGGATGTTTCAGTTTATAATTTGTTATAACTAATTACTTTACTATGTTTGTGGTTACGTTTGTGGACTTCACTTTATGATATGAAACTGTACTTTAGCATAGGCGATAGCGTTACAATATTATAAACTACATATATTTTTTTAATGGATTTTTCAAGTAATGAACTATATGGACCCAAAATGACATTGGAAATGCATTTACTGAAAACAAAGGACATATTTTGACATACATTGGTTGTGAATACCCCAAGAAAAAATCATAGTTATGCAAAATACATATAAGCCCAAAATTCAGTCCGTGATAACCTCGCTACAAGTAGCCCTATTATGGCCTACATGTTGGCATCAACTACATCGTAATTCTCGTACCATAAATACTTGTGACTCAATCCTTCCACGTCTCGGCCTGCCTGGTTTTTTCTTGGCAATGGGTGGCCGAAGTTGGAACACGCGGTTGTCATCCCTTGGTTTATCATGATCTAGAATAGGGAAAATTTGATTGGCATAAGCATGTTAAAATAAGTTCACAGTGTGGTATCTTTCAATGAAGCGGTGCACATTTGTATCGGTCAGCATGATTGCACAGACTACATAATTGCTTTGGTTATCAATCACTTCAAAATGTTCCCCATCCTAACGACCTACGACCAAAGCCCTGCTCTCCTCAACTACATCCTCAATCTTCTTGTGGATCGTGGGGCAAAGGTAAGTGTCCCACGTCTGGCAATGTTCACGTCGATCATATATCATGTTCATTATCTTGAAACTGCATCACATGAAAGAATAATAAATATTAAACCAAATCACCAGATATTAGTCCGAAATACTAGATTCTAAAACGTTAAACACAAAATTAATATGTAGTGACCAATGATACATCAATACATAATTTCTTAAAATGGAAACCAAATATAGGAAGCTATTGCGCCAGAACCTCCCGAAATGGAATATATAGTGTGTGAGCTGACATACCTGATGAAATCCACCATGTTACATATTGGCAAGTGACGTGCTTCCCTGATCTAGGAGTTGAATTACTCAGTAACATTTGAGTTCATCTCTCCCCATCTTCGACCTATGAACAAGTAGTTGGACCAATGTGATACATCCGACTTGTGAAGCAGCCAACTATGTGCCTATGGTGACATTTGTTGTAATTCATTTGTAGCAGGGTTGATGTACATACGTATGTGACTTTGGCTATCAACCTCCAGCACTCATCTTTTAATACTTTCCCTAACTGGCTATTTGATTTAAGGAAGTTAACCTGAAGATGGCGTAAGCAATAACCATGTGGGGCAGATGGAAACACCTTGGCAACAGCATTGACAAGACCCTTGGTCCGATCTGAAATGAATGTAATAATATAATGGTATTCGTCATCGCCATAGAGTGCATCACCCAATTTAGATATAAACCATGTCCAATTATCATTGTCTCATTGTCCACGATGACAAATGCTAGGTGAAAGAACCACTCATTACCATCTTTCCCGATTGCTCCTAATAGAATACCGTCGTATCTCCCCAATAAATGAGTACCGTCAAGAAATAACATGGGACTACATTCATTCCTAAAACCATCCAAGGAAGCTTGGAAGCAAAAAAATCCCTGTCTGAACTGCTCACCATCTATCTCAATTAGAACGATGCTGCCGAGATTGGTTTCAGTTACCTTACTTACGTACCACAACAACAGATCATAGCTAGCTTTATCACATCCGTGTAGAATCTCTTGAGCTAATTCTTTACCTCTCCAAGTTTGTTTGTATGGTAGCCGAACGCCATGGTCGCATAGCATATCCCGTTGTATATCCACTGTTTTGTATAGAGGCCGATCGCGGAATTTTTGAATTACTTTCCTGCTAACCCATTTTTTGGAAGCTTTTGGGTGTGATGCTGAACCAATACCACCACCACATGAATGTACATCGTGTGATGTTTTGATTCTGAAAGTGGCAAGGTTACTTTCACGCAAGGCATGGATACGCCATTGACATCCCTCAGCGGCACAAGCCACGGTGACTCTCTCTTTATCATTTTTATGAACCTATAGTTGAAATTACACCTAATGGCAAAGTCGGACAAAGCATCCTTGAAGTGCCTTGCATCCTCATAACGGTGACCGATTGTAGTTATTTCAGAATCACTGGGTCGTCGAGCATTCAATACTAGTGTACACCCCCCTTGTGAACTTGATGACAACAGTGGCCATAGACTCGACGAAGTGCTTTCAGATAATGGTTGCCTATGTAAGATGCCGTGAGTGACAGATTAGTAAATTTTGTAAATATGAACTACAACATATAAGCATGTAAAACAATTTATAAACAGGAATATTTAGGAGTAAACATGAATACACATGTTAATGCTCAACACATGATAGTAAATCGGTAATTAAAATAATAAACAAATACCATGGAAAATAGTCTAATGCATAATATAGCAAATAGTAAAACAAAATAAAAATACACTAATGAAAATTATCGTAGCATTGATGGGCTTCCTCTGTCTTCAGGCTCTTCCGTGACTTCATTTATATTCTCAATAAGCATATCAACTACATTTTTTTTAAACATATGGTGGACTTCACACATTCTCGTGAAGTCGGTTTCAAAGTTGATACAAGAAGTTGTTCTAACTGCATCTGGGATTAAATACTTCACTCTAACCAGAGGAGCTTCAAGAGACCAACGAGCACATATTTCGGCCAAGACAGATTCTCATCCGGTCAACATAGAAAAATAAACAATGAATCCATCATTGTTATACCTTACGATCCCACAAAATGAATCCATTAAAGACCTACAAAAGTGAAAATCAAATAAACTTCAAACATCTAATCATTTGGAATCTAACATGAAGATAGCGCATATATATGGTCACGTTCACTGCTCTCACCAAACAACTTTCACTATGCTTCATAGCAAAGAAACAACCGAAACAGATGAGTATTTCACAAATGCCACAAAGATATAACACCTAACCGCAACCTAACCAAGCTCCTCCAACTAGAAGAATGAAGAAGAAAAGCTTCTCAACAAAGAAGAAAAAAAGAAGCCCAGTATCATGTCAACAAAAAGACCATAAAGATAACACCTAACAGCACCTCCACCAAGTTGCTCCAACAGGAAGAATGAAGAATAAGCTTCTCAACGAAGAAGACTAAGAAGCTTCTCAATGAAGAAGAAGAAGAAACCCAGTTTCATATCCACTACCCGAGAATAACAACAAGAAATAAGAAGACAAGGAGAACAAGAAGAATGAAGAAGAGAAACTTCTCAAGCAAGGGAGAGATAGTACGACAACCATCATGCCTTCTTCGTACAACCTTGCCTCTGAAAAGACCCAGACTTATGCTTCCCACCTCAAAGGACAAAGGGCAATTGGTGGCATTTCACAAAATTCTCACGGTGCTAGCTAATGGGAGGGATCAGGAAGACCACCTTTCAAAAAGGAAGGACTGCATGGTCAACATGCATGTCAGAAGGACTTATTGGGTATTTAAAAAAGTTTCAGGGACTAAAAAGTAATTTACCCTATATATTACATATATTTTTAATTATGTAAATATGTAATTTAAGAAAATATTACACCAATTCACGCATTCACAGATTTTTTATTATTTTATTTATATTTGTTTTTACAATTTTACATTTTCAAACATGAAATTTTTTATTTAAATTTTATATTTATATTTTTTATAGTTTTTAATATAAAATTTTAACATTTTAACTCATGAAATTTTCAGAAATTATGTAGTATAAGAATAAAAGCTTATAAAGGTCAAAAGTAGTATGATTAAAATGTCAACCAACAAGAATCTTTTCATTAAAAAACCTGAAACACTGGAGATCCTTTCCTATATAGCCCCAACTGTTATATTTTGATTCTTGCCCTACTTACTTTGTTTAAATTCAAACTAGAGCTATATAAAACTATTGCAGTCAGATATAGAATGGTAGAAAGTGGTAACAATCAAATTTGCAATGGTATGAATTATGACAGTCAAATCTACATTTGTCATAAATTATGACGGTCAAATATGCAACAATCAGTCATATAAAATGAAATTGAACCATGCAATAACAAAAAGTCACAACAGTTAAATCTACACTTGTCAGGACTTGCATCTACTAGGACAGTCAAACCTGCAACTCTCAGATTTTACGTGGCCTAAGAATAAAAACTGATAAAGGTCAAAAGTACTATGATTAAAATTTCAACCAACAAGAATCTATCTCATTAAAAAGTGTGGAATACTTGAGATCCTTCCTTATATAACGCCAACTGTTATGTTTTGATTATTACTCTACTCACTTTGTTCAAATTCAAACTACAGCTATATGAAATTATTACAGTCAGAAATAGAACGGTAAAAAGTGGCAATAATCAAATCTGCAATGGTAAGAATTATGACACTCAAATTTACATCTGTTATAAATTATGATGGTCCAACCTGCAATAATCAATCAGATAAAATGAAAGGTGAATCATGCAATAAAAAAAATCATAATGGTCAAATCTGTACTTGTTAAAACTTGCACCTACCAATACAGTCAAACCTGCAACTCTCAGAAATTATGTGTCATAAGAATATAAACTGATTAGGTTCAAAAGTACTATGATTAAAATTTCAACCAACAAGAATCTATCCCATTAAAAAGCCTTAAATACTTGAGATCCTTCCCTTTATAACCTCAACTGTTATGTTTTGATTCTTACCCTACTCATTTTGTTCAATTTCAAATTTTGCAATACATTCTTCTTTTTCAAAAATGGCAGAAAGATCACTTGCTCTAGTTTACTACAATGGTTCCATTACAACAAGTAAAGATAGTGTCATATATTTGTCTGACAATCAATCTTATTCTAGTCTTGGTCCAATGACTTCATTTTCATTAATCGATAAGCCTAGTAATAATGCACTGATAAGACCATCATTAAGTGGAATGTGTGTTTCTAGATGCCATCTCTCCACTAATGCACTGATAAGACCAGAATGAATCCGAAAATGATGAACTTGAGTTGCATGCCAAAACCCCGCTTCTCCTAAAATGCTCATGATTTAAGTAGGTGGCTCAGAAATAGATATATGTCTACACTTTAGAACTCAATCAGGATGTAAAAAATATTAAATAATTAATTTGAAATAAATAAAAATAAAAAATAAAACGAGGTCACATGAAATCTAAGCATTAAATTTAGTATGTTCAAACATTGAGTAAATAAAATTAGATATATGAATATAAAATGACATTTGATAATATTTGTTTGGAATGAATCAATTAGTAATGAGAATTAATAAATAGCATGTTTTAAACATAAGCATTGAAGTTGGCATGTTTAGATGTAGTATTTCGGGTTTTCTTTCTTGTGTAGAGTGGTGTACTTTGGTATTTCTTTGTTTGTCGATTCGATGTCTTGCTTAAATTCTTCTCGTTTGCAATTTAGAGCTTCTCACCAAGAGTTTTCAGGTGTTTTTTGAAGGTTTTTGGTGTGCGAGGGCTGTGCACAGGCCGCACAGAACATGTGCGGGTTGTGCATAGGCCGCACAGGGGGTCGCACACCCTAGGCAAAGGGGTGTGTGGCCTAGTGTGCGGATCATACACTAGCCTGCACATCCTTCTGCCTGGGGTGTGTGTGCACTATGCTGGCTGCACACCAAGCTGTACCCATGCAACTTTAGTCATTTTAAGCCCGTTTTAAGGTCTTTTTCATTGTTTTCTTCTGATAAGAGCCTAAATGTATGTATTTATATGTTGGTTTTGTATATGCTTGCATGCTATTTTAGATTAATCAGTGCTCATTTTTCGCTTAGATTGGTTATTTTCTTGTTGCAGGCCTCAAAGAAGCTAAATTGTGCTCGAGAACTCAATTATGGTGAAATCAGCACCAAAAATCATGTTCTCGAAGCAAAAAACACTGTTGTGGTTATGTAGCAAGGAACCGGGCCCCTACTTGGATTAGGCTGTGAACCTCGCGAGCACTGCGCACCCGCGCACCGCCCGCGTGGGCCGCTGGAGAATTCGGTGCCAGTTACTGCAAACGATTCACTGTAGCAAAAATAATGTAGATGGTACTGTAGCTTAGCACTGTAGCACCGACCCGGGTTTTTGCGAGCGGAAAGATAGTGAGCCACGCGGGCGCGACGCGGCCCGCGCGCAGGCCGCGTGACTCGGGGAAGATGATTTTTTATGTAAAGCTAGGGCTTATTTTGGGGGATCTTCTTCTTTTTCCATCATCATATCTCTTTCCAATATTGGAGGCTCTCAGTGGGGGCAACTTTACCGGAGCTAATTGAGGCCACAACTGATGATCTAGAGAGGGAAAATTGAGGGGAGAAGCGTCATTGGGCAAGATCTTCATCGATTCCACCTTTGAGAAGCTTGGAGACGACGTGGGAAGCCGCCCCTATTGCGGCATTCATGGAAGACATCTGCGGCCTTCCTCTTCCTCCTATTGTTCTCATTGTTTGAGGGAGTTTTTTATATGCTTTTGTTAGTTGTTTTCATTAGCCTATCTTGTGTAGTTTCTTATATGGACGGCTAAACCCCCAAGGTCACCGGATGTCGGTGAACCTTGGGTGAACTTGTGTTGTTGAATGCTTTGATTCGCTTAATGCATGTGGTTTGTTCATGGTTTAGGCTTGGTGCACTTTTATGTGTTGATCTTGCATGAGAACTCTGTATTTCAACTTCTAGGTTGTACTCGGTGCGTGACCATCGCCCTTGTACTAGACACACCTCGCTTAATGGGGATGTATGTATGAGCACGCCGTGACCATCGGGTGTCTCATACCCCTCCAACCATTAGGGCTGGACCTAGGTTGAGTTTCGGCCCTAATTAGAGATTTCCCTGTGTGAATTGCAATCGTAGGAGGATTTGGACGGAAGAGATTCCGTACCAATACTTGTATGGGATTAGGGATCATTACCGTGACCATCGGGATGATCTATCTTTGGATCTCTCTTGGCCTGAACCACCACGTGCTTAGCACTTCTAGCATTCTTCTAATCCTTAGTAACCCTGGGGGAATCCACATCCATGACCTCCCTCACTTCTTGATTTCCACTTTCTTAATCGGTCTTTCACAATTACTCACTTAGTTTTATTTTTATTAGTAGCCTTAAGCATCAAGTGATTTGTAGGTTAGACAACGAGTGAAAAGGAAGTAAGGGTAGCTCCTTGGGCCCAGGGAATAAGACCCTCTCGTGCTCGCACGAGAGGTATTACTTGACGACCCCGTGCACTTGCGGGACACTCATCATCTTCTCCCAAGGCCCTATCATTTCCTTCCCCTCTCTTCCCCTACCTTTCTTTGGAGTTTAAGGCTGGTTTTGGAGGAGTTATTGGGATTGTTTATGGAGCTTAGAGATCAATCTATTGTTTCCTCAATTTAAGGTTTAATTCTCTCATTTCTTCTTCTTTTGGATGAATGGAGCTAGGGTTGGTTTGTGAGTTTGATCTAGAGCTTGATATTTGTTCTTCCTTTTGTTTATTGTTAATGGATCTTGAAAGGAGTGTTTTCCTTGGTTTGTATGACTCGGATCTAGGGTAATCTAGGAATGTTCTTCTTCCTTGATTTCAGAGTTAATGTAGCACCAATAGGATTTGATTGTACGTTGAGTTCCTTGGTTTAGAGTAAAGCCCCAACCTCTACTATTTTATTGGTGAATTTGAAACCTAGTTTTGAGCCAAACCTTGGGTCGATTTAGGGTTTCTTATCATTAGTGAAATCTAGGGTTCATTGGTTGTGGTTTGCTTGGTTTAACTCTTGTTTGTTATTTGTATTGGTGTTTCGGCTAGGCGGTGAGATCAAGGCTCGAGGCAAGGAATTGGCAGAAGATTAGCATGCAAGAGGTTTAAGTCACCCAAGAGTGAGTGGGGTTATGTTGATGCACATTTTAGTAGAATTTGATTTAAATGATGTCTTTGTGTGATTTATGATCGTGTCTTGGTTTTATCATATTCAATTCGCTGTGTTGATCAATTTGGATGATACTTCCCAGCCATTGAGTTGTATTTGGAAAACTCTTGTTGGTTAATTGAAATTATTATGCTTCTATTGCTTCATGCTTTGGGAAATCAAAATGATTCTTGCGAGCATGTTTACTTGTTGTGGAGCTTTTACCATTGAGACTTGTGGATTTAGTTTTCATCCAAGGTTGGGGATGGTGTCCTGGATTTGGACTGCATGCTTGTTACATCTATATTGTACTATTGAGCATCCACGGGTTTTGATGGCGATCGGACGAAGCCCTGCCCTACTGCAGTAGGTTGTCCTCACTGCCAGCCTATTGAGGTGGTGTGAAGACCTGAGTTATGGTCCAGTTTAGGTTGCGTGTAGAACCATGGTGGATACAAACTAAGAATTCGGGGTCACCACACAGGCTCTCTTGGTGGGCCAACATCAAAGTTATGAACACTTTGATGACTGTCAACCTAGTTATGACGGCGGCTAAGTTAGAGAGTGTTTTTAAGCAATTGCTCATTCCTTTGAATTGAACTTTTCATATTTGAGAAAACTTTGATTTTATGAAATCAGGATTTTTAGTAGCATTCACTTGTTTACATTTTGGATTGATGTTTTGATGACTTATTTATCTTGTAAAGATTATTGAAACTTGTTTTGTGTAAGTCCACGGAGCCTAAACTGTTGAAACGATTTCTTGATAAAAAATATGTCTTTTATGAGAATTATTGATTTGATTCTTGTGTAGTATGTTCATCCATTCTTGTGTGAAATATCAAAATTCATGTTTTAATGCGAGATGTTGTTTAAGAAAATCCTTTGGTTTTTTTTATTCTGCTAAAATTGTGCTAACCCATGCACTGAGTCACTTAGGTTACTCACCCCTACCTCCTTTCCAGGCTTTAGTAAGCAATAGCGAGGAGGTGCAGTGAAGTGTTGGGCATTGTTCTCTTTATCTTGCTATTTCCTATCCTATGTATGTTTATTATTGAACATGTAGCTTTTGTATAAGAACATGGATCCACTAGTGTATTTGCCACTCTATCTGTATGTTTTGTATGTTGACTATTTCTGTTGAAACCTTGTCGTATTCGTGATCAGTATGTTTCTTGAATTCTACTAATAGGTTTGTTGTTGTTGCTTCTTCTGAGTATCACACATACCATTAGTTTTGTGCATCTTATTGCATAAGTGTTTTATGGTTCAGTATTGTTGATTTGAAGGTTGGTGTTAGCCTTACAGCGACTTGACGGTAAAGTGGTGGGGTATCCCTCCTCCGGTCGTCATGGCAGTTGTCGCATCCCAGGGCCCGTGGGTCGGGCATGACATTAGTAATTTAAAGGTAAAATGGATTAAGCAATTCTATTAAATACATTTTATGTAGCCATTCTTTCAAAAAATTTGTTGGCATTGCATCAAAAATTTTCTCTTAGGCATTCTATCAAACACTTTGTGGGCATTCTACAAATTTTTTTTTTCTTGGGCATTCCAACCTAATGTATTTTGTAATAATACATCATAGTGTAAAAACTGCTAATTCATAATCATAAAACAAATAAAATAGCAATGCTCACAAACAAATATACGTATATATTATATTATCAATCTAGCATACTCACATCATGTGTAATATAGATTTAGCTTAAATATTTACGAGAAATAATTAACAAAAAAAATATCTCCTCCGATAAAATAGATAATATGTGTTCGTTTTGATTTTGTAATAATGCCATCTAAAAAAATAAATTAAATTTAAAGGAAGAGAAGAAAAAGAGAGGAAGATGAAGGTTCGGTACGGGGATATGATATAGTTGTTTTAAAAATAGGATTTGAAAAGAAATTGTAATTAAAAAAATTTTATGGGTTAAAATATAAAATTATAAAAAAATTAAAAAAAAAAAGCTTAAAACAATCAATTTTTTATAGAAAACGGTAGAAAGTTTACCCATAGAAAACGGTCAACTTTCTCTGTTTTTCTAACAACTCACGCAAAATGGTGATTTTTTAACGGTTTTGTGTGTTTTGGTTATTTTTTTAAAAAAATTTAATATTTATGTAATTAAAAAATATAAATGTAATGTTGAAAAACAAAAAAAAAAATCCACTTTCAAAGTACTCATAACTTTCTAATACATTCCTTCATGTGAATTGCATGATAATATGGGACGAAAATGTGACTGAATATGGCCATCATTTTTTTCCTCATTGTAAATTGTTTTCCAACATGAAATAAATCATTACAAAATTTGTAATAGATTTGTAACATATTTGATAATAAATATTTTACACAAGTCATTGCAAATCCATTGCAAATTTGCAACATATTTTTTGAATATGTGACAAATCTGTTGCAACTCCAATGTACATTAACAACATATTTGCAACAAAATTGGACAATTTGTTCCCATTTTTATTGCAAATTCTTTGAAAATTATTACAACATGGTCTGTGAGAAATCCATTGCATTTTTGTTGCAAAGTTCCATAACAAATCCATTGCAAATTATTACAATTTTTTGTACCAAAGCCCTCACAAATCCTTTGCAATTGTTTTTTAATTTTTTTAATATTAAAATTAATTTTCATATATTAAAATATTTAATTATGCTATTGTTAATGTTAATATTTAATTTTATGAAAAAAAATAAAAGTTTTAACAAGAAAATTGGAATTCTATTATATTTCATAAAATATAATGTGCCTAATAATGATGATGTGTATAAATAAAAATGAGAAAGTAGATCTATAACTAGAGATCTCCGCCATCATCCTCATCCTCCTCCCAAGGTTGAGAACCCTGACTTAGTCCATCAAGTGACAATACAGAATGCATCATCATTGGCATAAACCTCCATTGATGGCTCATTTGTTTGAACATATTCTTGTTATGCTTTATCAAATTCTAATTTTGCTGCTCCAACTCTATCGTATTCGTCTTCATGCTCTCTATCTCAAACAAAATCTCTTGGCGTGCGTGATTATACTTGCTAAAGGTAGCGGGGAAGCTGATGTAGCACCACTGCAAAATGACTCTAGCTACTAGTTGGATGCCTAAGATCCAAAACCATAAACTCTCTTCTACTTTTCTCCACTAGGAACCTCCTAGTACATAATGACCATATTAGGCAGTAAAGGCTATGAACCATCTGATAATGGTTGTGAAGTAGTCTCAACCATCTTTTGCATGTCATTCTGCAATTAATTATAATATTAATTACAATTCATATAATATATAATCTATGAGTAAATCAAATAATCTCAAATAAAGTTAGAAATTACATAAATTGCCTATGCTCTTGAATCATTCTTTCTTAATACGAGTATTGCAGAAGATATCAGATGTATTAGGTATCTTTTGAAGTAATTTACTCTACAAAAAAAACATTAAATAAATTAGTTTACAATGTCACTTTTCTATAGAAAACATTCAACCATGACATATTGAATTCCTGTAATGAGCTAATCACTACATTTAGTAACAAAATATGCTGAATATTCAATGAAGAAGAAAGTAAATGAATGGTCAAAGTGAATTTAATGGCAAAGCTTAGTATTTAGGACAAGAAAGCAAACCTGCTACCTGGTACAATTTTATCCACAAGCCTTGTAAAAAATTACAAGACATAACCATTGATGCACATAAAAAGATGGCATTTTCAAGTGTCATTCTCAGCCTAATATATTCCACTATTTGAATATCACCTTAGCATGAATGATAGGGCTCACTAATGCTTCAATAGTCCTACATAATGATGCTTTTGATATTTCTTTCCATGCTGAATGGGAGAAAGCAAAAGAAAAAAATGGATGCTGTTATCATATATTTTCATAGAAACAAAAAATTAACAAAAGAAATTACATATAATGTTTCACTTTCCTTGCTAAACAATCAAGTTCTAATGATATGACATAGAGCATGTTCTTTTGCAGTTTTGTTTTCACATACATTTCTATGTTGAATTTGAAATTTGGTTTTCAATTCAATGTGTATCAAATTAAAAGATACTTACATAGAAGATTAATTTATTCATGCGCTTATGCATTTTCACACAAGAATAGACATTAATTTAAAGTGAAGAAGATTAAATAAATTT
This sequence comes from Dioscorea cayenensis subsp. rotundata, assembly GCF_009730915.1. Classification (NCBI taxonomy): domain Eukaryota; kingdom Viridiplantae; phylum Streptophyta; class Magnoliopsida; order Dioscoreales; family Dioscoreaceae; genus Dioscorea; species Dioscorea cayenensis. The sequence goes on from NC_052489.1 coordinate 7,218,123, forward strand.
AATGAGTTTATAAAGTCTATAGCATGCTCAACAAATTATTTGGAGCCTCCTAAATGCCTGCTCATTGCTTATGCGTTTCCACACAAGAATAAACATTAATTCAAAGTGAAGAAGATTAAATAAATTTAATGTGTTTACAAAATTTATAGCTTGTTCAACAAATTATTTAGAGCCTCCTAGATGCCTGCTCATTTGCTTATGCATTTCCAAACAAGAATAGACATTAATTCAAAGTGAAGAAGATTATAAATAAATTTAATTTATTTATCAAATTTATGACATGCTCAACATATGATTTGGAGCCTCCTAGATGCCTACTTATTGCTTATACATTTCCACACAAGAATAAGATCCACACTTGAGGGCAAATCGACAAATTTTGACAAAGTACCCTTGTTCAACATAGATGCTTCTTGAAGTCCTACCCTATCACTTAAACAGAAAGGATTGCAACAACAACAATAATTGTTTTGCTTATAATATGAGATTATTGGCGCCTTTCTAAAAATTCCAAAATAGGCAAGTTTTTGGTGAACTAGATCCCTATTGAGTTAACAAAATTTCATTGAATATTTGAACAATAAGTAGTGGACACAGCTTTGGATGGTTGTTATTGATATACAAATTGATTGTAAAGATAGGAAATTATAATATCTAAAGAGCATATTTAGGTGAACCATGCAACCCAAACCACATTAACATAACTGTGCAGATCAGTTTGACATTATAAGATTATTAATTTTAATTATTCTTTATGACTTCTACACTACATATATAAATATAAAACTCCGCAGATGGGAAGCGAACAGGAGAAGTTTAAGATTGAAAGTATCCTTCAATGGCGAACAGGAGAAGTTTAAGATTGAAAGTATCCTTCAATGCAGCATTGATAAACCACAAACCAACCATGCTAGTTCCCAAATGGTTCTAAAGGTTTCACTTCACTAGCGCTATACTCAATGATGACTTTGATTATTATTTAAGTTTGTAGTTATGAAATTTCTTAAGTTTTTCCTAGAGACGGGATACCGTCTTCTTATCCTTTGGTTTCTCCTGATTTCTCTTTCTATGCAAGAAATGAATATTCAAACACAAAATAAGCCCATAAACTACAAATCTAGTTCACTTTTAGGAAATATGCACAAAATGTTAACTCTTTGTATATATGATTCCAACTGTGAGAAGATTTATAGCAGCCGATGGGATAGAAAACCCAAAAAACAATAGAGACATAGATATATATATATATATATATATATATATATATATATATATAGGTCTTCATTTTATTCATAGCTAGGAATATTGATTTCCTTAAAATGTACATTATAATTTTTACCACTAGTTTCCTTTGGCTATACATATTCCTTAGTAATTTACTACTTTTGAATTTTTATTCATTGGTATTTCAAATGTCAAACAAAGTGATGAAAGTAGAGTAATATAAAAAAAATGAACAAAACCAAATCAAAAGCCATAGAACTAGCTTGAGTCAAACTAAAATCAACTCATCATCATTTCTTTAAATGAAGGTATCTTTAACTTCTTAATAGAATGTATACGTGGTCCTAGAATGCCTAACTTGTGTATATTTAAGTGTGTGAATGTGTAGCGTGAGAAGTAAGAAGATATAGGTTCAAAGAACACAATAGTAATTTTTAGAATTCTTGAAGGGTAAAATGGTAATTTTATAATTCATAATTGAAAACGAGAGTTTTAAACTAGGTAACAAGGTGGTATTATTTAAATTTATGTAAACTATCATAGAAAAAGGCTTTGTGTGAAAATTGTTAAATATGCATGATAAGTAAATTTTAAGAGTTTGTAGCTGTGCTATTATAATATTATCATTGAGTATTTTTTTTAAAATAAATGTTGAAAACCCTAGATTTCTCCAACTTAAATCCTCCTTTTAATTTCAACTTTGGTTCAACCTTGTCGCTGCATCTATTCTCTTTCTTCCGATCACCTCTTTTGCTTCTTCTGAGATATGGGACTATAACCTTGTTCTTATAATTGGAGATCAAGAGATTGTTGAATGGAGGGTAAATTTTTTGGTGTGCACCAAACTTTGCACATTTGTCAATTTGAGTACTGACTTTTAATTTGTATCAAAGTGGGCACTAAGTTTTGATTTCATTTTACCGGTGGGGTAATTGGGGCTTTCCATAAAGATGTTGGTGACGTGGATGTCAGAATGCATGTGTGAATGCCCACAATCCATGTCATCCGTTTACCTGGAATGTTAGTGATTTATATACATAGCACTATACCTCATCATGTAGGATGGCATCTCATCTCTCCGTTTTCCTCACTCATTTGCAACTTCACCTACACCAAAAGCTTCTAGAAAATGTTACAATCACCATTAATGACTCTCTTGATCAAGTCTCTAGTGAGGTTCTAGATCTCTACACAAGCTTTCTTCCCAAATAACTGATTGAAATCTAATCTCAACTTATTCAGCGATGCAAAGATATCCAATAGATTCAAGAGCTTGCTTAGATCCTTCTTGCTCTCGGTGATAGTCATCCCAATGTTGAGAAAAGATCTAAACCTGACCCTATCTAAGATCTCCAAGATGCATTTGGAAGGTAGCTCTAGCATGCAGGCATCTTCTGCCACCTCATGGCAAAGCCGGTACTCGACATCAAGAAGGTGTTTCATGTAGAACTTAAGATAGCAGCCCCATTTCCCAATATTAGCCTCAATACTCTAGACGTTATTAAAGTCAACAAGGTTGATGCGGAGGTAGTCGAGGTCGAGGGCATCGAGGGCAGCATGAGTGGTGGAGCCACGGATGTCAACGAAGGTGGACGCAATCGTCAAAGTGGCAGTGGGAGATCATGCGATTGAGGATGAAGATGAGGAAGTGGATGAAAGGGGGATAGGGAATGGTGTGATAGAGACAACAACCCTAGGAGTTGGCATCAAGTGGGGCTTTGAAGTTAAGAAGTGAGGCCACCAACGACCGGAGCCTAGAGAGTAACGGCGGGTTAACAAGGGAGTGATCAGAGAGGTAGTTGGGGATATCGTCAAGCTATTAGAGAGTAAGAAGGGAGTTATCAGAGAGAAACCACAAGAATTCCTGAGGGTGAGAGAGGAAAGAACAATAGCAAGATAGCATAGAAAAAAAGGAAGGAAGGAGGAGAGGCCGTCAAGGTCGTGTACAACATCAAAACTAAAGCCATCAGAGAACCATCAGAGGAGATGGAGCATGGAAAAGAGAGAGATGAGGTAACATGCTATGTGGTGAGGTATAGTGCCATGTATATAAGTTACTGATGCGGCACATTCCATGCAAACAGATGATATGGACTATAGGCATCCACACATGCATTCCGGTATTCACGTCATCAATATCTTACTAGAAAGCCCAATTACCTCACTGGTGAAATGAAATCAAAACTTAGTATCCACTTTGATACAAACTAAAAGTTAGTGCTCAAAATAAAATATGGACAAAATTAGATGGCCATTCAAAAATTTACCTGTTAAATGGATTAGTGAGAATCCAAGGCATTAATCATTTACCAAACCATCCTTTGGTAGGTCATGAAATATATATCTATATATATATATATATATATATATATTTTGTTTGATTGCTCACTCGGAAATCGTGTCAATATCAATGACTTTGTTTGACATTGTGATATATTTGTGTAAATCCAGACAGGTATGGCTTTTGCCAATTTATATGTTTCATGCTTTAATACTCTCTATGTTGGCATGTGAAGTTTAATTGATTTTCTTTTCCAAATTCTTCTTTGACTATATAATAAAGCTTGTTGAAGTACCTCATGCATGCTTGGTGTATAGATCTGAATATAGCCATTTCATTTCTTATGTTTTTAGATATTTAAAACCATGATTTATTTCTATATAATTCTACTCTAAGAATATGCTAGCATGATTTACTCGTATTAACTTAGTGAAACATTTACTCACTCCTTTATATCAAAACGCATGTTCTTAAGAAGAGGATTTCATTCGGTTAACTGATCTTTGTTTAGAGAAGTGTTAACTATAGGTAGAAAAGTGGGGTTTTGGTCATTGTCTTTAACCGATCTAAGTTCAAATAAGCTCTAATAGTTAATGTAATTTTTTTTAAATGCATTACATATAGGATTGGCGATGCCTATTTATCTAGTGTATACACCTCCTCAGTTAAATTTTATTTTAATTTAAAATCTTTTAGACGGTGAAACCTTGGCCAAGGACGAAGAGCTTGTGGAGGAGTAATCGCACTTGAGCTCTTAGACCTACGGGTTTAAGCATGATGAGTGTGCACCTTCCCTGATAATGTTTTAAAATGGTTTTCTTTTTTTTTTTCATTTGTTTGCAATGAACTTTGCTTATAAATCAAGACTTCTTTTATAGTCTTGTTGTTGATAAGCTATGATGTTTTATCACCGGTTATAGTATTTATTTATATTGTGGTTTCTATTGAACTTACAAAATATGATTTGAAAATGTGTTATGAAATGATAGGTGACTATTTTAAGTGCCATGCTGGAAAATGATATTATATATGTCTCTTCATTTCTGTTGTATATATAGATATGTATATGTATATGGTATTTTGGATATTGGTGATCGCTAGTATGTGACTCAACTACTGTAGTAGTGGTCTCTACGGTCCGGGCTAATGAGAGATGGTGTGGTTGATTGACTGACATATAATACAAATTTAGGAGCCAGAGAGAGAACCTGAAGTGGGAGTGGGCGAAAAATCCCCACTAGTTCTAAGATACTATGTTTCACCATACGAATGAACTCAAAGGCCAATATCAAGGTGGGCTTAATTTTGTATCTTTTGAAAATGTATAACTAACCTTAACAGCCCCATTCTTGACTACAACGTTAGTTGAGTTTGGGCACAACTTCTAAACCACCCTTTATATGTTGAATTTCTTAAGTAGCCTTTGGATTGTCACTTGTAAAACTTTTACCGATATATATATTTGCTATATGATAACTATGATCATTATTTTTTTAATTGTAATGAAATTATGTTTAGAAATTAGTATTTTGTAATGTAGTATTTTACCATGCTAATTTTTTTTTTTGAAATCATGTGAAACCTTGTTAATTACTCATTACGTAACTATGTTACTCATCCACTCTACTTTTTGTTTATCCCCAAGTGGTAACAGTTACAATTGTTGTGTTAGGGCATTGTGTTGTGCCTCACTTCTTTCCTACCATTTTTTTGAGTCGATTTTAGGTTGGATTACATTCTCATGTTTGGAGTTGTAATAAATACTTATTATTTGCAATTCTTGCATTGTTTTCAACATTTCAGAAATACTATTATTATTGATTTTATGTTATTTTAAAATTGCATTTTAAGTGGGTTTTGTATATGATTTTAGTTGTTAAAAGTTTACAAGATTTTTTTTTTGTCTTACGGTGTCCTGTGGTAAGGTTGGTATTTATATAACCTATATCACAATATTGTGGCGATTGTCACCAACCCGCCCACTGGCTGGGGGTATATCATAGAAGATAGGAGAAAAAAATATAATCATCAGTGGGTTTATCACAAGAAACAAACCTCTCTTTTAGGGGAGAGGGTATCACGAGAACACTTAATTTATGTTTGGATTACTGTAATAGAATGAGGAGAAATGAGGTAATGAAGATGGGGAAAGGAATGGGTAGGTGATGGTAATGAAAAAGGTACTTGGTTTGAGAGGTAATTCATTGGGATTGGGAAAAGTAGAAGAATAACATATTAGGAATTGAAAATATAATGAAAAAAATATGATTTAAATTACTTTTATGCCCTTAATATAAACAAATAAATTTTGTTGTTTATTAAATATTTTAAATAAATTTTAATTATTATAATCAATTATTTAAATTACTTATTAATTATTTTAAGACTTATATTTGAAATGAATATTTATTTAATATAATGATTGTATGATTATTAAAATTAAATATTAGGAAGAATATAATATAATTGGGATTAGGAAAAGTAGAAGAATAACATATTAGGAATTGAAAATATAATGAAAAAATATGATGTAAAATTACTTTTATGCCTTTAATATAAACAAATAAATTTTGTTGTTTTTAAAATATTTTAAATAAATTTTAATTATTATAATTGATTATTTAAATTACTTATTAATTATTTCATGGCTTATATTTGAAATGAATATTTATTTAATATGATTATTATATGATTATTAAAATTAAATATTAATTATTTTAATATTAATATATTTATATTAATTAAATAATAATAATTATTATATGATTATTATAATTAAATATTAATTATTTTAATATCAATATATTTATATTTATTTAATATATTAATATATTGTTATACATTTATACCCAAATATATTAGTGAGGGGTACTACCATATACGCCATTTACACCCATTATCCCTCCATCCTCCTTCATTCCCCCCATTATTTTGTCGGGGTTAATGGTAATCCCTCCAAGGTAATGATTACCATCCTAAAATATTATCCAAATATGTGAATGGGCAATGGTTCTTCCAAGGGAGAATCATTACTGCCATCCAAACACCCCGTAAGGAGAATAATTCTTTGGACTACATATGGGATACAAGTCTTGTTGTCTAGGCACACTTTTTGAGCTACAAAATTAAAGTTCAATGTGAAACATTGAATATAAAATCTTGGTACTAACTAAGAAGGACATAAATTTCTTGGTTGGGTAGTAACTTTTGGTCAAATCTCACTTTGAGCATTAACCTTCAATTCGTACCAAAGTGAGCACTAAGTTTCCATTCTCTTTCACCGACTGAACACTTGGCCCTTTCCGGTGAGAAACTTATGACGTGGGCGCCGGATTTCTTGCGTGGATTCCTTATTTCCATGTAAGAGGCTGTCCTGGAGCCATCCACGTCAGCAACTTACCCACATCAACGAGGAATGATCCAGGCCGGCTACCATGTAGGCATCTTCTTCATCATCGAAGCCGGGATTACTTTTAGCCCTAGTTTTTTACCACGCTTCCCGTGAGCGTGAGATCATTGGTATCACTACTTCATGTCCGGTGATGTCTACCGAGCAAGAGTACAATGTCTGGCGGGCTTTGAAGTAACAATAGAGGTCACAATTCTTGTTGTTACTGCAAGAGGTCTTCCACTTGAACAACAGAGAAGAAGATGCGGTAGAAGCATCATAGGCATAAATTGGGATCATAATTCCTCCATGCATCAGAACCACAGAACACAACAATAGAAGAAGTCACTAATTTTGTGTGGATTAATACACAATCATGGGTAAATTCGTGCATCATTTCAATTTCTGCAAAAAAGTATTAAGGTACACTCCTGCATAAAAATTCATTCAATTCAGGATGAATTTGACTCAATTCAACCCCAATTAAACACAATCAGATCATATTGCACTATACAAATTTTCATTAAACTGGTGGTTCCAACTCTGGCGGCCTTATGGCCCAGTCGATCACCATGATGCTTCTCCTTCAGATGCACTGTTTGCCAAAGCTCCATGTTCCTTCTGATAGACTTCCGGCCCAATCTCTACACCGCTCGTCACTGAAACTGTCGTGCCTCTTTCTCGCCTTCGCTTAGATGCCTCAACTGGTGCACTAACGCCGCCGATTTCACCCTTGCCACCGCTGTAAAAAAACTAGGGTTAAAAGGTTTAAAAGATTTGAAGGTAAGTCCTTAGTTGGAAGATGAAGAAGCTACCTACATGGCAGCCAACGTGGGTAAGTTGCTGACGTGGACGGCTCTAGGACAGCCTCTTATGTGGAAAATAGGGGTCCACGCAAGCAATACGGCGGCCACGTCATAAGTTTCTCACCGGAAAGGACCAAGTGCTTAGTCGGTGAAAGAGAATAGAAACTTAGTGATCATTTTGGTACGAATTGAAGGTTAGTGTTCAAAGTGAGGTTTGACAAAAAGTTAGTACCCAACCAAGAAATTTACCCTCATAATATAGTTAAAATGAAACGTTTCACAAATAATTTGTACTTTGTTAAAACAGAATAAGATTTCTATATTTTAACCTTTTATTTATTACTCTTAGTCCTTCAAAAATGTTTAACAGATTACCCATACATAATTTTTTTTGGTTGATACTAAGATAAAGCAATTGTCTTTGCCAAATAACAAAAGCATCAGAGAAAAAACAGCCCAAAAAAAATGAAGTAAACATTATTCTCTACATATGAAATATGAATATATGAACAGTTAATCATCAGTGTGAAACAAAAGGGACTACTCAAGCACTTATGAAGTATTGGTGGCATACAAGAATTCTATTAAATGGCTAATTAGATTGTCAACATGCATAGACACTAATTTAGCAAATCTAGAAAATAATTGTGCAAAAATTACTATATTATATGTGTAAGATGAGCTAACTTGATGAAAATTAGAAAAATCATAACAATGATTACATCAAACACAAAGAAAACCGCAAGAAGAAAATCACATCAAGCATATAATTTGAAGCTAATGGTCAAGTCACTCAAGTTATTCAATCTCGGTCGCTATAACAAGTTTGATTAACTGCATTTCGTTCATCTATTGAATCAAATAACATATCCAAGGAAGGAGAAAAACATCAATAGAGAAAACAAGGAATCAATCAAAATCCGAGAGCTAAAAGAAGAGAGTAAGAAGGAACTGATTTGCAGTTTGTCTCCATGCTTACCGAGGGGAGAAGCAAAACAAAATAGAGAAACAATTACCCTAAGTCAAAAAAATAGAAGGAAAAATTTTTTGAGAGAGAGAGAGAGAGAGAGAGAGAGAGAAGTGATGATGAGCCACTAAAAAGAGAGAGACACACTGCAGGATGAAGGCTTAGGATTTGTTTGGTAGACCATAATTATGGCATAATTTGTACAATATGCCATAATTTAATAGTTTATAATAATTATGGTATATGCATTGTTTGAGTACTTAATTTAGACTATAAAATTATAGCATAACATGAGTATTATGACATAAAAAAATGTATATTCCACTATAGTGGAATATTTTCTCATTGTAAAGTGAGTGGCCTTATAGCCACCGCCCGGTAGTCCAGTCTCCGTCGACCTGCCGGCGATCCATCAGCTGTCCGGTTAGCATTCGGCGACAAGGCCACCAATCCACCGACAGTCTGGCCACCATATGGCCTGCCTCCGGTGACCAACGACCACTGACCACCGGCGGTCCAGCTAACCTCTAGTGACCGGCCACCGGTCTATCGGCGGTACGGCCACTGTCCCACTAGCCTTCGGCAATCAGCAACCAGTGAGTAAACACTCATTCTATAATAATTTTTTATTTTGTTAACGAAACATTAGTTCTGTAAGAATAAAATATGACATAATTTCTGTAATAATCAGTTGCATTTCCCACATAATAAAATTATGTCATATTATTTTATTTTATAACCAAACAAGCTTAGTTTGACGGCGGGAGCAAGAATGAGAAAGTTGAGCTTTGGGATAAAAAAAAATGATTTGCTTAAAAAAAAGCATATGTACGCCAACTTAAGATTGGTTTATTTATAGCTAATAAAACAATGATTAAAATAAAAGTTTAAAAAAGCTTATCATTTACTTAGGGTTTTATCTAAGTATTGGTGTGATAAAGATTTAATAAACAAAAAGCATATCTACTCAAAGTTTTGTGAATGAAATTTAAGTATTTTTATACAACTAGATAACTATATAGACTATATATTTAAAAATGATTTGTTTATTTATAAAAAAATAAATTTATATTTTAAAAATATGTTATACTTTTAATTAATTAAAATATCTGAGGTAATTAAAATTTCTTTTGATATTTTAGAGAAAATTTGTTATGTATATTAGTTTTAAGATCTTATGATTTAATTTTTATGTATGTTTGTTTGTGAAAACAATTCTCAATTTTCATAATATAAATATATAGCCACGACAAAATATTAATATTCTATAAGGATGAGTAATCAATAATCAATTACTAAACATATTTTCTAACATATATGTGCAAATAATCAATTAGAAGATATGTTTCGTAATTAATGCACTGACGTATTCTAATACATTAGGTCATTGAATATGTTTAATAATATATTAAGTAAATAATAATTTATTTAATGTTAAAATTTACCTTGAATGTGTCTAAAATTTCCTTTCCATTAAATAATGATGTTTTAATATGTTTAATAATATTTTAAGTAAATAATATTAAAATTTACCTTTCCTTTATTTCCAAATTAGTCATATTCATATTTCACTCGTATAAATTCTATCAATTTCTAAACATTTATATTCATATTAACATTTTGTTAGTTTATAACAACTATTATTTAAACTATTGCATTATTCCTTATTCCACAAAACTATATAATATAACTAAAATTTATAAAATTAATTAAAACAATTAAACTAACTAAAATTGCAACATATATAAAGTAAATTAAATAACACTAAAAATCACATAATATAAACAGAAAACTAAATTCAACCTGATTAACAGAAAAATAAAAATAAAAAAATATACATGACATTAAAAAAAACTCACCTTATGGCTTGAGGATCTGCAGTAATGGGCGGAGAGAAATTTTAAAAATTTAATACTTGCTATTATTTAGAAAAAAAAATAATAATAAACTAACTATACAATCTTGAGGATTGAGGACCTGTGGCGAATCTGAGGCTGGATGACACATTTTTTTTAACATGAAACTAATCGAGTAATGCATGCTATTATTAAAAAAAAATGTTACTCCATCCTTTTTGAAATTTTTGTCTTAAAATTCATCATAAAACTATGACAATTATGTTGCAAATTTGCAATGGAATGAATCAGTGGCAAAATATCTCCTACTCATTTCCTTCCAATTTTTTTTTGTAATGGAGATTCATTCTGTTGCAAAATTAGTCACAAAACCATTTCATATTGCTCCCACTATTTTTGCAAGATATTCTTTATCCTATCTCAAGCTCTGTTGCAATTTTCCATTCCTTCGCAAAGCTAGGACAATTCTATTGGAAATGTCCATGGAAAAACTGTAATCTTTTGTAATGATTTTATAAGCTTAGTGTGTGTTCTTTGAAGAATAATGAGGGTTTGTTTATATTTGTTTGGAATTGAGTGTAGGGTACCAAGCACTCATCTCTTCATCAGTGATTGATTTTACCAAAGTCTTTTTGTTAGGAAGCTTACATCTCAATGGAGAATAATTTTGCAAAAGATGCGCCATGAAGAAATATGCTAATTCTAATCCTTTAATTACTTTTTGTGAAGTATATCTTATGTCAAACTCCATTAATCAATGTTCATTTGGCTAATCTTCCTATGAGCAGTAGTCTAGCCATTGAGAACTTGAACGAGTTTACCCTTGAGATGAGAATGACCTTATGTGAGAATAAGTAATGTCGTAACTTCTTTACTACGAACACTAATGAGAGACAGGGGTTCTCAATGGCTGCATATATATTTTCAGCACCAACTAACACCCTGCTGAGGTAGTATAAGCCATTCTCCTATCCTCTTCATTCTCTTGAGTAAGCAGAGCTCCAAGGTATTTCTCTGGAGCTATTGTATATAGGATTAGTAGTTTTCCCAAAATTGCGTTGTTAATACTGATGAGTTTAGTATGTACCACTTGATTTCTTCAAAATCATTTTGGTATTCATCATCCTACTTAACATGGGCATTCTTCTAACTAATTTAGAAAATTGCTTACATATTTATGAAAGGTTGGTGATGAGCCTTTGATTATAAGCTGTCTTCCTTGGAAGAACCTCAGTTATTTCAATGTCTTTGGAGGTGTTATTTCCATGATTTCCTTAGTCTTAGATATCTATTCCTCAGTGCCTCATGATGAATCCGTGGAATTTACCAAACAGCACTCCAATACCACACTTTTATACGATTCATTTTTAGATCATACTTCCTGATGCAATCAAACGCCTTCTTCAAGTCTTTCAAGTGTTGATCTCTTGAGTGTGTTTTACCATCAAGTCATCTACATAGAATTCCACAACTTGGTGAATCAAGTCATCAAAAACTTGGTTATAGCTCTTTGATATGTTGCCCATGAATTCTTTAACCCAAACGATATAACGGTATAGCAGTAGATGCCTATCAGCATTCGGTAAGTAGTGTGTTTCCCATCTTCTTGGTCCATCTTGATTTGGTTGCACCTAGAGAAACCAATAATGAAAGAAAACATCTCATAAGAGTATGCATTATCAATCACGATCTCCATAACATGTAGTGCAAAATCATCCTTGCGACATATTTTGCTTAGGTCCCTAAAATCCATACATATTCCGATCTGCAATTCTTTTTCTTGATAGCCATTATGCTGGCAATCCAATCAAGGTACTTTTCTTCCTTTATGAACCCTGCTTGAATTAGTTTCTTCAATAGATTTTTCCTCGAAGTCAAACTTCATCTTTCATAGTACTTGTTTAACTGGTGAGAAATTCATATTGATGGAAAGCTTGCGCATAGCCACCTCTATATCAAGACATGGTATCTCCTTATAACTCCATGTAAAACAATCAATGTACTCTACAAGGATTCTTTGTATGGTTTCTTTTTCTCCTTGAGTTAATTATGCACTTAAGAAAGTTGGTTTAGGATCATCCTTAATTCCTAAGTTAATTTCCACCAACTTATCAATTGTACTTATCCTTCATCATCTAGGACAATAGGTGCTTTAAGCTTTATACCATTTGTTGGATAACCAACTGTTGTATCCACAACTATATCTTCATCCTTTCCATCTGTTGCATCATCAACTAACACCATGCGACATTCATATCTTTATCTATATGGAAACCCAAGTCCACTCTTTACTCAAGCCTTCTCCTTGTATAGCGCTCTTGAAACGATGTCAAAGTTTCTCAAAGAGAAAATGCCTATCTTTCAAGTGCTTTGAGCCGATTCTAACTTCTTTTACTAATTCTCTTAGCTTAGGAAATAATAGTATGGGATCCTTAAAGGTCAAGGTTCCTTATCCTTTATTATTTTGATTATCAAAAAGCATTCATCTTTAAACTCACTAGGATCAAACTTATAGAAAAGTATTAGTCCCTCCTATTAATGACGAGATCGAACATAGAGATGGATAAGTTGTTCCATTGAGTTAATACTTAACTTATCATGAGCTTTGTAGGGGCCTTCTGGTATATTCGTAACATCAAGTGAGTTTCTACTGGTATGTCATTATTATCTTCTTTTTTCTTAATTAATAGAGTGGAGCTCCTTCTCCAACACAATCATCATTACTTGCCAAAATCTTTTTTTTTTTCTTTCTTTCATGAAAACAAGAAGTTGTGTAAGTGATTTCTACATCTCCATCATCTCCTTCTTCTGAAGACTTCATGTCACTTTCAAAATGGCAAATCAAAGATAAGAATGAAACCTTCTTCTGAGTGATCTTAGTAGTCTTATTGACTTTCATGAGGGTGTCATCTTTGGAAGTAGAAAACTTGCCTCCTTCAAATGAATCCTGAGACTTAAACAAGATGTGCATCTTCACACTCTAGTACTCATAACAATCACCTTTGAATACTGGTAATAAAGGTTGTGAGTGACTCATTGCATTGTCGTTACTCTCAATAAATCTCTTGCAGCTTCTTCAACCAAGCTTGTAATACTACACTATTGGATAATATGAAATGTATTTACTATAGGAAGATAGAAGAGAAGTTTAGTTGAAGTCAAACCAGAAAAAGAGAAAAAGACTTATATTAGCACACAATTTTATGTAGAATCAGACAAAAGAACCAAACTCTCACTTGTTATTTGATGCATTAAATACAAGATAAATTTCATTCAAATTTAAATCCAATCAACAACTACTAATAGACCACTAAGTTTATTGTTGAATTAGCTCCACTAACATGACAACCAATGACTGATCATTTGAATGGGTTATTAACCACATGGTCTTTCCAAGATAGCATCCAGATAACTCCACATCATCTTTGACTATTCAACATAACTATGGAAGAGTATTAGAAGAGTTCAGTTTTCTCATAAGTCTTCACTACTCTTGGCGCCGAGGAGTGCACTCTAGGTCGCCATAGGTTCCTTGAGCCTCCATAAAGTCTTCTTCTCATCCCTAACTAGAGTGTCTATATGGAAGCGTGATTAACTAAGTAAGTTAATTTCAATCTTGTCTGTCCATATAAGAGCCAACCCTTCCCTTTAATTCAGATTATTTACATAAAATAACGATTGGAATTTTAACAAACTCTTAACATTTAGTTATTTGTTTTAAACATAATTGATTATATACTCTAAAATATGGGATCATATAAATACTAATAGTTTTGCACAAAGGTATATTTGGAAATCCTTGAACTACAACTCTAATATTTTTTGACAGTAAAATTATTTGTCATATTTGCACTTAGTTTCCAATTAACTATACATTAAACTAGTTATTGGGGGTTGATAAGTGCTTAATTACACCAACTTTTATGGATTTATTATATGCATTTCTTATATATTTTTTACATGCCAATGCCCGTTTTACGCTCGGTTTGCGTCAAATTATATTTTAGGGCATTTTAGAGGCACTTGATGGTTGAGCAAGCAATTTGAATCATTTTGGGGCCATTTTGAAGACCTTTGAGTCTTATCCGGGCTCCCATGTGCACGTGTACTGAAGTTACGAGGTTCTTGAGCAAGAAAATCAACCAAGTATGCCACTCAAGCGGGGGCATAGGCCGAAATTTGGCCCGCCCCGATTAAAACCCACCGAGTCAGGTGACCCGGTGTTCCGGGCCACCAACCCATAACCAGCCCAGCTACGAGTTAGGCTTTTCCCAACCCGTGACCCGACGGGTCACCCTGGTTCTCTGCCCACCGGGTTGGGCACGATCAACACGGCGGGTTAGGTTCTTTTTTTATGTTTTTATCATGCATTGGTCATGGATTGAACCCATAACCTCTTAGGGGGCGTTTGGTTCGAATGCAGTAATCTGAATAGTGATTTTCAGTTACTAATGTAATTGAAAAATCCATGGATTTAATAATACAGGTCTGATCAAATCTAGTGTTTGGTTAGATATACGTACATACGTGTATTATAGGATTTTGTATTTGATAAAAGATATTTATAAATTTGAAATTAGAAATTTTTTTACATTATAAATATTTTAATGATTTTAAGTACTGTATTAATTAATTTAACTATTAATTTTATTATTAAATTAGTTATTAAATTTATTAGTATATTTATTTATTTATTTTATTATATTTAATATTTTTTAAATTTAAGTTTTAACCCAATAAAAAAAATATTTTGAACTTTTCATATATTTTTAGCATGTTATTAATGATTTTAATTATCGCATTGATCATTTTAACTCTTAATTTTATTATTAAATTAATTATCAAAGTAATTATTAAATTTATTATTAAATTTTATAATTTTTCACTCCACAAAAATATCCATAAATATTTAATCATATTTGTTTTTCTTTAATTGGTCACATATAGGTCACAAGTTATGCATTTGAAGAAATTTAAAGATGAGGGATTTGGTTTTACGCCCAATTTGGCCGTAAAACCAAATCCCTCATTGGATGTAATATGAGTTACATTGGTTTTTGAAATCCTGTGAACCAAACACTGGATTTCAGAAAACCCAGTAACTCAAGTTACATGTAACTCAAAAACCCTCCAAACAAACACTACCTTAATGAAGTTGAGGAAGTCTAACCACTTGATCTATGGACAATTGGTGCTTAGGTAACCTACCAAATATTATTATCTTTTACTTTTGCAATTCATTATTTTTTTTAATATTATTCATCTCATTATTAATATTATTTAAAATGAATGAAATATTTATACCAAATTATTCATATAGAAAATTTTTGTGATACAAGACAACATAATTTAATTTCAATGATATGTACTAGTATAAATATATCACTAATTTAAAACCATAGTCATTTTTACAATAATTTATATATATATATATATATATATATATATATATATATATATATATATATATATATATATATATATACATATTTATGAAATCTCTAAAACTATTATGTATTTTTACATAGTTACTTAAAATTATTATATTATTTGAGATCATAATCAATAAATAATTAACTTAATTTTTTGTTAAATTAATGATAAAGTTTTCATGTCATTTAAAAAAAATTCTTTTAATTATAAATTTGTAACTATTTTAACCTTTATAATATATTTCATTGAAAGAAATCTAAATTGGGATAATTACATTCACTATGAGATAATGTTAACAACTATCTCGTTCAAAGAGAACAATTATTAATTATTAATTTATAGATTTATTATTTCTATATTTGAATATTTTTTTATAAAAGAATACAATTTCCATTTAATAAGATCTCTTCAATTACTAATGTTTTATGATCCATTTTAATCAAATAATTTTTAAATAGATTTACATTTAATCTTTTGTCAACTAATATTCTGGTTTAAAAATAGTATTAAAAATATTCCATAATAAGTCCTTTAAAAAATGAATTGTTAACTATAAAAGTTTTTAATTATGGCAATTTATATGGAATTATCTTAAAATATTTCTGAATTTTAAAAAAATATATTGGATTTTGGAGAAAAAAATAGCCATAGTTTAATAAATAAAAGTTTTTATTATTACAATTTATTTAAAACTATCTTAAATATTTTTTAATTTTGAACATTCGAACAAAAGACCCAATAATGTAACATTAATACTTTATCCAACTAACTAACAAATTTTCTATTGTTAGTATTTGTTTAAAAACTATATAGACAATAACTAAGGCTTACACTATTCAAATTTAGTCCCACATCAACTAATCTAAGAAAAAAGACATGGAAACTATCCATAAAAATAGTCCTAAGTTCAAAACTGTATTTTATGTTTTTATTATCTTTTAAAATTAAATTTTATAATTTAATTTAAAAAAAAAACCTTTGAAACCCGGCGGGCCGGCCTGTGAACCAACGAGTTCTGGCCCTACCGATCGGTTTTGGGGGAGCCCCGTGTTGGGTCCGGGTCACCCATAAGGTGACCTGTGACCGGCTGGGTTGGACGGGCCAACCCGGTCGACGGGCCAGCACTATTGGCCAGGCCGGTTGCAGGTCGGCCATCGGCCAACGCAGACTCGTCTAGTCGGGCCTGCCAGACCCAATTAACCGGCCCATGCCCCCCTCTAACACAGTAGTCCATGCGAGCTCCATGGCCCCACATGGTGCTCGTATGATGTAGGCAAAAGGCCATGTAGCCTCATGGTGCCCATATGAGGGTGCACAGAAGGCCTTGCTGCTCCATGCACTCGCATGACCTCACATGCATTTTCCAGTTTTGTTGATTCAAGTATTTCACATCCCATGAGGTCTCCATGTGCCCACACGACTTAAAATTATAAAAGAATGAAGTTAGGGCTTTAAAGATTATCTCTAAATCTCATTGGGAGAAGACTTTTTTAGGCTAGAATTGAAGTGAATGGAAGATAGATTTGAAAGGGTTAACATTTGAAACTTTAACAAAGAAGAAATCAAAGCATTGCCGCATTTTGGAATTCCTTGTGAGCAGCGTTATTGGGATCCGAAGAGCTTTCTTCACCATTATCAGTCAACTAGGGAGTTGTACAATGAGTTCATACTGTTCTTTTATTGGTTTTGTAACTCCTGTTCCTTTCATGTCGAGCTAACCTCTCAAGGCCACCCGATTCTGATGAACCTTGGGAGGAAAACTTTGTATGATTATTATTTGGCTCATTAATGCATGTTGGCTTTTCTTTGGACTTAATCTTTGATGGTTATTATTTAATTTACAATGGATGGATTCTGTAAGTTAATTATGAATTATATGTGTAGAACGAGATGCTTGCATGTACTAGGTCATGCTTAGATTAATAAAGGATTCATTGTATTTAGACGCCAAAGGTTATAGGTATAGGTAGTCTCCTGCACTAGGGGTTTAACCTAGAATTGAGATTTCATGCGCTCCTAAAATCATAGGGGTGACCAAGAGTTGGTACCTATATAGGAAAAGGATTATTCACCGAAGGTTTTCAGGATAATTTACATTAGAATCTCGCTGTCCAAAAATTGCCAACAACTGCCTTAATTTACTTTCATCCTTGCATTATTTTTACTCCTGAGGTGATTCATACTTGAGGCCTACTTTTTTTATAGAGACTTCTTAATTTTAACTCATTTGGTGGCAATTCTTTTATTTATTTTTTATTAGGTTTGAATAGGACAAGCACTTTCTCAATCCATAAACTAGATAGTAATATGAAAAGGAAGCAATAGTATTTTTTTTAACATTAAGGATATGGTTCTCTCTGGTTTACATAAGGGGGATTTATTACTTGATAACCCATGCACTTGCAACTGAGAGGGTGTCGTGGTACACCTCTCATCAAGGTTTAAACACTGACCATGTTAACATGAAATTTTTATAAGATACTATAGTTTTACAATGTCCGTTGATGAAATACTAACTGCCTCTGATATTCTAGCTCGGGTCACTAAGGCTAAACAAATAAGCTCTGAAATTCTGACACAAGTTACCAAGTTTAAACCAATGATACTTCACTTTGGCCATAGTGAATTGGGAGACATATACATACTTTGGTAGTTTGATAAATTGTTTTCTATTAAATCACTCTGATTTTCTAATTTATATCTTTGAGAAATGTTATACTCTAGTATGTGTTCTATTTGATTCTAAATTTTTGAAACTTGTGATGATCCCAAATGATTTTCACCCCTTTCAAATTAGGAGTAGGGTTAATTGGCGGATGGTTGAGCATGATTTGTTGATTGATAGCTTCTTCTAGTTTAGCGAGTTAATAAAGTTATGCTTTTCTCGTAGACCTTTGACTTTCATGTTAAATAACTATATTTCAAACCTTATTACTTTGAATTGTATGCATTATAAAACTTGAAGTATTTTTGCTTGTGAAATTTATGTTTCCGTTAGATTTTATAATCTACTCTGTGATATGTTTTGAGGCTTTGCATGACTACTTAGTTTCAGCCTAGCAGGTATGTAGCCTTTTATTAATGCACTAATTTTGGGGCATGATAAAAACTCCCATGTATCCCCATTTGCATTGCTTTAACTCCATTCTTCCATGAAGATATGTGGCCTTCGACATTTAGATCAAAGAACCAGACGTGTCACTAGTTGATATACAAAGGCATTGAGCTAGAATGTTGTGTCTTGGAGAAGCATGACACTTTCCTCCAAAATTATAGAAGTTTCTAGCAAATTTTAGCTGAGCAATAAGCATAACAATGATTTCCAATGACTTATCATAATTTTTAATATTTATTAGATGCAAATTAATAAGGGAAAATTACCTAAAAGTCACTAAAAGTTTTAAAATTTCTTACTCAATCCCTCTAACATTTCAATATTCTAGATAATCCTTGAATTTTCCAGACAGATCTCACTATTAACCCCGTTATCTCCCTTCCTGTGTGATACCTAAAATGCCCTTGTGAGATGAGTTAAAACACACACACACTTTTCCCTCCTTGTTACATTTAGCATTAAATGTTGTTATACAGCTTTAATATTGATCAAACCTTCCTAGCAGCTTTTTGTCATATTCTTTTGGTCTTGTTGTACTTGTTATCTTAATTTAGATGTAAGCTCTTCCCTCTCCTCCTTCCTTTTCATGATAAAGTTGCAAAGAAAGCTAGTCTAATCTCTTATTCGTCTCAATCTTTGCGAAATAATATGAAGGAGTTCCCATAATTAGAGGAGCTGTGAGTATATGTGTTATATGTTTTTTATATGTGTCTTACATTTAACATTGACCACAATTATTTTTATAGAGATCACGAAGTTGTTTGCAATTTATTTTGTTGTTGTTTTGGAAAATAATACTCTATGAGGTAATAAGCATTGGGCTCTTGATATCTCTCGAGTGGGAGTAAAGTTTGTAACACCAGATGGTTAAAAAATGATTTATCCCATTGATTCAAAGGAAGACTTTTAGCGCACGTACCACATACACCACATGTGTTAAAGCCCATTACTATATAGCCTATTTACTTTTGTGTCTATATATACTTGTATACATCATGACATGAATGAAATAATCTTCCTCTCTTTATTCATTCTTCCTCTCTTCATTCTCTCTATATTTTAACATGGTATCAGAGAGGGTTGAGAAATTTTAATTCCGGTCATCTTCTCCTATTATCTCCGTCGGTCATCTCAGCTAGTCATCATCGTCATTTTCTTCGGTTATGTCCGCCGGTCTCCGTCAAGTCGTCGACCGTTTTCCTTCCTCCAAGTCGCCGACCTCCCCTAAGACTCGGGCCTTCTTCTTTCTCAAGTCGTAGGCCTCCCTCAAGTCACCGGCCTCCTTCTCTTTCCTCAACTTGCCGGCCTCCCTCAAGTTGGTGGCCTTCTTTTCCCGCAAGTCATCGCCGGTCCTCTCTTTCCTCAAGTTGTCGCCAGTCCTCTTTTCCTTCAAGTCACCGCTCCAGCCTCCCTCAAGACGTTGCGCCGGCTTACGTCGACTTTGCTTAATTCGCCCCCAGCCTTCTCCTTCCTTACGTCGTCGCCCTTCTTGGAATATTATTCAAGAATCTAACACAAACACAAAAAACAAGCACAAAGAGACATCTGCATGGAGACAAGCACAAAAAACAAGCACAGTACCAGCACATAGTGAGGTGCATAATACCGACACAGTGATGGCATACAGTGATGTGCACAGTGACGGTATACAGTGACGCCTACAATGACGTGCATAGTTAAACTATGGGTTTCATTATTTCTCGGTATATGAGCATTCAAGTTCCACAATAAAGGAGATTGTCTCTAGTGAAACATTTAAAATGTGCTTATATTATAAACAATCCAACTGGAAATGGGATATATAACAGTAAAGAAAAATGTCAATCCCAATTCAGTCCTCTAACTCGGTTATTGACAGTGGTGCTCTTCCTCACACCGATATTAGAATTAATGGTCAAAATTATCGTGAGTGGGCATTTTTGGTACGCATGCTTTTATGATCAGTTGGTCTAGCCTCTCATCTAATTGACAATCATCTTTATAAGGCGATGACTACTGCGGCTGTTGTCAAGGTTTGGTGGGTTGTGGATGATTATGTTATGGATATCCTGTGCATGAGTACTGATGTTTCCATCAGGATGAGCTTTGTCGATCATTTATCGGCAAAAGAAATTTGAAACTATCTTCAACAGCGCTATCAACACACCAGTGAAGCACTCCGGTTCTCCCTACTACAAAACCTGCATAGTCTTCAACAACATGATCTATCAGTGGAGGAATTCTACACAGTATTCACTCGTGTATCAGGTCAATTGGATGCTATGGTACCAAAGGAATGTTATGGTTGCAATAATTGTGCCGCAAAAGAAAAACATGAGCAGCAGAACCTCATGTTTCAGTTTGTGATGCGTCTCCAATTTGAGTTTGAGCCGGTACGCATTCAGCTTCTTGGACATACTCCTCTTCCTACGTTTGCTGAAGCACTTGCCGCTTTGATTGCTGAGGAGACAAGTCTTCGTGCTCTTGTTACTACTTCAGTGATTTTACACACTGTTTTGCAACTTTTTATCGACCTACGGTGATCAAGGGTTCTTCTTTTGTGGACGCTATTGTCTACACCCATTGCAAGAAGATAGGTCATCATGCTTAGAACTGTTTCAAGTTAAATTTTAATCAGCTTATTGAGTTTCGGGTCAAGCGCTCCTCTGGATCTCGTTGCAGAGTTGCTCTTGCCGATTTTCTTGTTCTAACCCTCCCGTCCGTACATCTAAATCCACTGCCTCAATGTTAGCATTAGGTACCACTACTTCCTCTTGGGTTTTTAGACTCAGGAACTTCTTTTCACATAACCTCTGATGGTTCTCAGCTTTCATCCTGCAGACCTGTTCCTGATGGTACATATATTCAGACCGCTGATGGAAGTTCATGTTCTGTCTCACATCAAGGGATTCTTTCTACCTCTCAAATTCCTATTCTTGATGTGTCCCTCGTTCCTTAGCTGTCTATGAATCTTATGTCTGTTGGTCAACTCACCGACCTTCACTGTTTTGTTGGGTTTGATGATTCTTCTTGCTATGTGCAGGACCGTCGGACCAAAGCTGTGATTGGTACTGACCATCGCCATAGTGGTTCTCGTGGACTTTACATTTTAGAATGTCTTTCTCTTCCTCTTTCTTCCACTATGACTATGCTCTCCACTGATCTTACTTCCATGATCCATGTTCAGGGATCTGTTTTTCCTACTTCTGCTATCTTTCCACAGTGGCATCATCGCCTAGGTCATCTATGTGGATCACATTTGTCTTTCCTTAGTTCATCAAGGTGTCTTGGGTCGTGTGTCTATTGATGCTGGTTTTCATTATTCGGGTTTTAAGCTTGGCAAGCAAGTACAACTCTCATATTCTGTAAGCATCTCTAAGTCTAATCGTCCTTTTGATTTAGTTCATTCTGATGTTTAGGGTCCTGCGCCTTTTACTTCCAAAGGTGGTCACAAGTATTATGTCATTTTCATTGATTATTACTCTAGATATACCTGGGTCTACTTCATGAAACATCGATCTCAGTTGTTATCTATCTATCAGTCGTTTGATAGCATTGTTCACACTTAGTTTTCTACTGCCATTCATGTTTTTTGTTCTGATTCTGGGGGAAAGTATCTGTCTACTGTTTTTCATCAATTTCTCTCATTTGAGGGTACTCTTCCTCAACTTTCTTGTCTAGGTACTCATCAGAAGAATGGGATCGCTGAATGTAAGCATCTTCATATCATTGAGACTGCTCAAACTCTCCTGATTTTGTCTTTTGTTCCTACTCATTTCTGGCTTGAGACCGTTTCTACAGCAGTTTATCTCATTAACATGCAACCATCCTCTTCTTTTCATGGTAAATGTCCTGGAGAAATCTTGTTTGGCTCTCCTCCTTATTATGATCATTTTCGGGTCTTTGGTTGTGTCTGTTATGTCTTACTTGCACCTCATGAATGTACCAAGCTAACAGCTCAATCGATTGAGTGTGTCTTTTTTGGGCATAGTCTTGAACATAAGGGTTATCATTGTTATGGCCCTTCTGCTCGTCACATTCGCATATCTCGTGATGTCACTTTTGACGAGAGTCGTCCTTATTTCTACTCTTCAGCTACTCAACCTCCCTCTTCCTCTTCTTCCACAGAGTCTAATTCGTTTCTTCGACTTTCTCCTTTGGAATTGGTTTCTATTATAGAGTCTCATATTGTTCCTTCTTCATCTCTTACTCCACCTTCAGCTCCATCTTCTGCTATATCTTCACCTTCAGCTCCTGACACCTTTCCTTTTTACTATTGTCATTGGCCTAAAGCTCCTTAAGATCCTCAGCTCCCCATTCCTGTTCCTTTTGATGCTCCGGCCAGTACCACTAATGCAGCATCTGATGGTCTATTATCTATGTCAATGTCTTGGTATAACCTTCATGATCATAGTACTATTTTTGCACTTGATAGATATGGTTTTCCTACTGCTAGTATTGTATATAAGCCCAGCACTTATCATGAGGCAACTAGTATCCCTGAGTGGCAGTTGGTTATGTCTGAGGAGCTTCTGCTTTGGAAAAGGTAGGCACTTGGGATTTCGTTCCTCTACCTGCTCATGCCATTCCAATTAAATGCAAGTAGGTATGCAAGGTTAAGACAAAGTCTGATGGTTCAGTGGAATGCTATAAGGCTCGCCTCGTGACTCGTGGTTTTCAGCAGGAGCATGGTCGTGATTATGATGAGACTTTGGCTCCTGTAGCTCATCTGACTATAGTTCACACTCTAATTGCTATGGTTGTTGTTTGCTGTTGGACTATCTCTCAGATGGATGTGAAGAATGCTTTTCTTCGCGGTGATTTACATGAGAAGGTATATATGCATCCACCCCTTGTCATTGAGACATCTGAAGGTTATGTTTGTCACCTTCGTTGTGCTCTCTATTGTCACACCCACCCCTTCTACTGAGGTAAATGTGGCACCCATCAGTTAAAATTCTCTTTTAACTGGAAACTGACACCCTGCTTTAAACAAAATCAGATCTACAAATCACAATTTACAACTTCACACCAACTACAGGTTCAAATACATAAATACCATGAATACAATAACTCAAATTTGCGGGTACAACCGCTACAAGATCACGACACCAATAAATAGAAAGAAAGATATGGGACCCACTCGCAATCTTGGACTCAACCCCCGACTAGCGCTATACTCAATCGAGCAATCTAGGGTCCCGCTCCTGCCCATACTACAAAGACATTCGAGTTGGTCGGTAGTGGCTTAATAATTTCAAATACTTAAATACAAGATATATATAGTATATAAATACCAACTTCTCAAATAATTTTTCCAACTTTTCCAAAAATACCGTAATTCTAGCAAAATACATTTTTTTAAAGAACTTTTGAAACATAAATTCAACATAGATCAACATCAATTTGATTTTTCTCGAAAACACAAATTTTTGTGAGAGACCCGCCCTCATCACAATTCAAAAAAATAACATAAATCTCAAATTCAAAATAAAGCAATACCCAACACTCACCCAAAGATAACATGGTCTAGAAAAACTCTCTAAACCTTCGCCGTGGGTCACGGCTAGGTTCGAGCCGTCAAGGAACTCATGTCCTTAACGCTGACCCATCGGTTCACCCGGCTCGGTGACCCCGGCCACTCCGATGAATATCCGACCGTGGCTCTACGCTCCCACCCGAACCGGCCCTCGTAGTAATCAACACCCTGGGTCCACCACGCCACCTCTAAAGGTCGGCCCGTGGGGACCCACTCATCGCAGAGAGTCGGGCCTTAGCCCGTCACCATCAAAAACCATCAAGTAAATACAACAATAATACCATCTCAGATAAATCATAACACGTGATCCTTTTTCCGGGACAAGTATTCACATCACGGAAATAACCATTATTTTTCCACAAAGCCAATGCCAAAAAGTATAACAATGCATAATGCCAGTAAAGCCCAGATCCACGATATCATTCCTATACCATGAATGAAAACCAATTCTACTAACAATGCCGATAAAACATCTTTAATATGCTCACATGGTTTCTCAAAATCACTCCAAATCAAAGCATATATACCCATCAAAAATAAATACAAGAATTGAATAATTAAATCACATATACATGTATTTTTACTATTCACAAATACGTATAATTATACAAAACGAATGTATCAATACGGTTATCATGAACATCAATGGCAAACAAATATACGTATATTTCAACTATATATGGAATCAAACATGATAAAATGAAATACTTAAACATTTATTTCCAAAATACTAGCCATTAAACAATTATTTCAAAATAATAATAATTAATCAATTATTTAAAATAATAGCCACTACCAACTCACCTGGTGTCCTTGGGTTCCTTGCTAGACCTGGAACTCCTCCCAAGCCTAATCAACACCTAGCAGGATAACATAATAAAAAAATAAATAAATACGACAACTAAAAACATAATTTATCCCAATAGAAAATACAAGAAATCAATAACCCGACTCTAATTGGCCCACTCACTCCAATCGGTTCAAACCCCGACATTGTATAACCAAATTGGTCTCCAATTACAATTAAGCCAACTCAATTTGGGCTAGACCATTCTGAACCAACCTCAATTCCATTGAACCAAACTCAAATTCACTGAACCAAACTCAATTTCACTGAACCAGCCTTGAACCAACTCAATTCTTATACAAAATCCATTGAACCAACTTGGTTCAGTCCAAAATCCTTAACCCAAATCAATTGAACCAAACCCAAACCATCTCAACTTGATTTGATCAAACCCAACTCAACAAAACCAATTCAACTCAACCAATTTCAGTTTGGTTAAACCCAACCAATTCAATCTAACCATCATCATTAACACCTTAATCATCATCATCATCAATTTAATTAACTAAACCAAACCCTAATCTCGGTGCTACAGTGATGCTACAGTAAATCCGGCAAACTTCTCCACCAATCCAAGCAATTTCATCACCAATACAAGGTTTTTAACACAAAAATAATTTCACAACAACACTCTCATCAACTCCATCATAATTTCCTCAAAACAAATTCATTATTTCCTCCAAAATCACCCAAAATACATACATCTAAACATACACAAACATTAAACAAAAACAACACCAAAGAAGACCCTTACCAAGCAAGTAGCCACTCCGGCGAACTCCCTCCGGCGATCTCCAAATCTTTCTCCTTAAAAACCTCTAATTTCTCCCATTTCTTCATTTTTAACTCTCGGGATTCATCGTAGCAAAAATGGTGGAGAAGAAGATGAACAACACAAGCTCTAGATTTTTTTCTCTCAATTAACTCTTCAGCCGAAATTCACTATTAGTCCCTGAAAAACATAATTTCTTACAAAACAGTCCCTGAAAAAAACTCCCAAATGGTCCTTAAATTATGAAATAGTATTCTCAAAAAGGTCCTTTCAAATTATCCAATGATCCCTGGATTATAAAACAACATTTCAAAAAGATCCCTTCCATCTTACCTTTCAGTCCTCGGTTTCCATAAACATTTCATGTCCATCCTTTTCATTTATTCTTTAACCCAAAAATCTTTTTAAAAAAACTTTTTACACTTAGGTCCTTATTCTTTTCACTTGGGGTTTCTCAACAAGATTAATCAGTAGAAAAAAATCTTACTACCACTATAGTAATACTCCCCGAGTATATTTTTCTATGATTATCCACGTGTTCGGTATTACAATCCTTCCCCCTTAAAAAAAATTTCGTCCTCGAAATTTCTTAGCATTTATCCATCTGATATCACTGAATTTCACTTACTTGTTCCAAGACCCTGTTTCTCTTGCTACAAATCTGCTCAATAGTAAATAATCACACTGCAATTCACTATGTATCAATCAATAAAGAGCATCCAAACACCTTTCTTTGGCATCCTTAAGTTAACTCATTTTGAATAAAACCAATTTCGACAAATATCTCAACACATAATCCTGATCACAGTACACTACTCAGCTCTTTGTCTCAAATGTCAAAATCTACTATCAGTCCTCAATCCCAACATGCAACTTAGGTTTTAACCCGATTGGACACTCTAAATACTTCTATTGGGCCCTTAACTTTATTTCTAATCACTACTAACTCTCCAAGTCTAGACATGGCTTCTAAACTTAAGCTCAGATCACAACCCGTGATCTCTACCAAACCGGGATATCTCAACCTCGCTCTGATACCAAAAGATGTCACACCCACCCCTTCTACTGAGGTAAATGTGGCACCCATCAGTTAAAATTCTCTTTTAACTGGAAACTGACACCCTGCTTTAAACAAAATCAGATCTACAAATCACAATTTACAACTTCACACCAACTACAGGTTCAAATACATAAATACCATGAATACAATAACTCAAATTTGCGGGTACAACCGCTACAAGATCACGACACCAATAAATAGAAAGAAAGATATGGGACCCACTGCAATCTTGGACTCAACCCTGACTAGCGCTATACTCAATCAGGCAATCTAGGGTCCTGCTCCTGCAGCTACAGCACATTCAGTTGGTCGGTAGTGGCTTAATAATTTCAAATACTTAAATACAGTATATATATAGTATATAAATACCAACTTCTCAAATAATTTTCCAACTTTTCCAAAATACCAGAATTCTAGCAAAATACATTTTTAAAGAACTTTTGAAACATAAATTCAACATAGATCAACATCAATTTGATTTTCTCAGAAAACACAAATTTTGTGAGAGACTGCCCTCATCACAATTCAAAAATAACATAAATCTCAAATTCAAAATAAAGCAATACCCAACACTCACCCAGCATAACATGGTCTAGAAAACTCTCTAAACCTTCGCCGTGGCCGCGGCTAGGTTCAGAGCCGTCAAGGAACTCATGTCCTTAACGTTGACCCATCGGTTCACCGGTCGGTGACCCCGGCTACCCGATGAATATCCGATCGAGGGCTCTACGCTCCCACCCCGAACCCGGCCCTCGTAGTAATCAACACCCGGGTCCACCACGCCACCTCTAAAGGGTCGGCCCGTGGGGACCCACTCATCGCAGAGTCGGGCCTTAGCCCGTCACCATCAAAACCATCAAGTAAATACAACAATAATACCATCCAGTATAAATCATAACACGGGATCCTTTTTCCGGGACAAGTATTCACATCACGGAAATAACCATTATTTTCCACAAAGCCAATGCCAAAAGTATAACAATGCATAATGCCAGTAAAGCCCAGATCCACGATATCATTCCTATACCATGAATGAAAACCAATTCTACTAACAATGCCGATAAAACATCTTTAATATGCTCACATGGTTTCGCAAATCACTCCAAATCAAAGCATATATACCCATCAAAAATAAATACAAGAATTGAATAATTAAATCACATATACATGTATTTTTACTATTCACAAATACGTATAATTATACAAAACGAATGTATCAATACGGTTATCATGAACATCAATGGCAAACAAATATACGTATATTTCAACTATATATGGAATCAAACATGATAAAATGAAATACTTAAACATTTATTTCCAAAATACTAGCCATTAAACAATTATTTCAAAATAATAATAATTAATCAATTATTTAAAATAATAGCCACTACCAACTCACCTGGTGTCCTTGGGTTCCTTGCTAGACCTGGAACTCCTCCCAAGCCTAATCAACACCTAGTAGGATAACATAATAAAAATAAATAAATACGACAACTAAAAACATAATTTATCCCAATAGAAAATACAAGAAATCAATAACTGACTCTCTAATTGGCCCACTCACTCCAATCGGTTCAAACCTGACATTGTATAACCAAATTGGTCTCCAATTACAATTAAGCCAACTCAATTTGGGCTAGACCATTCTGAACCAACCTCAATTCCATTGAACCAAACTCAAATTCACTGAACCAAACTCAATTTCACTGAACCAGCCTTGAACCAACTCAATTCTTATACAAAATCCATTGAACCAACTTGGTTCAGTCCAAAATCCTTAACCCAAATCAATTGAACCAAACCCAAACCATCTCAACTTGATTTGATCAAACCCAACTCAACAAAACCAATTCAACTCAACCAATTTCAGTTTGGTTAAACCCAACCAATTCAATCTAACCATCATCATTAACACCTTAATCATCATCATCATCAATTTAATTAACTAAACCAAACCCTAATCTCGGTGCTACAGTTGATGCTACGATAGAATCCGAGAAACTTCTCCACCAATCCAAGCAATTTCATCACCAATACTGAGGTTTTTTTAACACAAAAAAATAATTTCACAACAACACTCTCATCAACTCCATCATAATTTCCTCAAAAACAAATTCATTATTTCCTCCAAAAATCACCCAAAATACATACATCTAAACATACACAAACATTAAACAAAAACAACACCAAAGAAGACCCTTACCAAGCAAGTAGCCACTCCGGCGAACTCCCTCCGGCGATCTCCAAATCTTTCTCCTTAAAAACCTCTAATTTCTCCCATTTCTTCATTTTAACTCTCGGGTTCATCTGTAGCAAAAATGGTGGAGAAGAAGATGAACAACACAAGCTCTAGATTTTTCTCTCAATTAACTCTTCAGCCGAAATTCACTATTAGTCCCTGAAAACATAATTTCTTACAAAACAGTCCCTGAAAAACTCCCAAATGGTCCTTAAATTATGAAATAGTATTCTCAAAAGGTCCTTTCAAATTATCCAATGATCCCTGGATTATAAAACAACATTTCAAAAAGATCCCTTCCATCTTACCTTTCAGTCCTCGGTTTCCATAAACATTTCATGTCCATCCTTTTCATTTATTCTTTAACCCAAAATCTTTTAAAAACTTTTACACTTAGGTCCTTATTCTTTTCACTTGGGGTTTCTCAACAAGATTAATCTGTAGAAAAATCTTACTACCACTATAGTAATACCCTGAGTATATTTTCTAACAGTTATCCACAGGTTCAGGGTATTACATCTATGGTCTCAAGCAAGCTCCACATGCTTGGTTTGAGTGATTTAGTTCTGTGGTGCGTGTAGCTAGTTTCTTACCCAACGATCATGATCCCACATTATTCATCCATACCTCTCAGCGTGGTCGCACCTTGCTTCTGCTTTTTGTTGATGATATGTTGATTACTGGTGATGATATGGAGTATATTACTTTTGTGAAGCAACGTCTCAGCTAACAGTTTATGATGTCTGATTTAGGACCTCTTAGCTATTTTCTGGGGAATGAGGTGACTTCTAAAGATGATGGTTACTATCTTTCTCAGCATTGATATATTCAGGACCTCATTATACGCTCGGGCCTTACTGATTCACGGACTACTACCACACCTATAGAGCTTCATGTTTAGCTTCAACCTACGGATGACACACTACTAGAGGATCCCTCTCATTATCGTTATATTGTGGGCAATCTTGTCTATCTTACTGTTAACAGGCCAGATATTTCTCATGTTGTTCATGTGGTAAGCAAGTTCGTTAGTACTCTTACTTCATTTCACTATGGCTATTTACTTCGTGTGTTGTGTTATCTGAGGGGGACATCATCACAAAGTCAGTTTTATGCCCATTCTAGTCTGCTTCAGCTTCAAGCTTACTCGAATTCCACCTGGTGAGTGACCCTATTGACCACCGGTCCATCACTGGTTATTGCATATTTCTTGGCACTTCTCTTCTTCCATGGAAGTCCAAGAAACATATTGCAGTGTCACATTCTAGCACTGAGGCAAAACTTCGGGTACTTGCTACTGCCACATCTGAAATTGTATGGCTTCGTTGGTCGTTGGCTGAATTTGGTGTCTCATCTGATACTCCTACTCCTCTTCTCTATGATAACACTGGTGCTATATAGATTGCTAATGACCCCATGAAGTATGAATTGACCAAGCATATTAGTGTTGATGCATCTTTCACATGTTCACATTGTTAGCAGTCGACCATTGCTCTTCAGTATGTGCCGTCTGAGCCTCAAGTTGTTGATTTCTTCACCAAGGCCCAAACTCGAGAACAACATCGATTCCATCATCTCAAACTCTGTGTCTCAGATCATCTTGATCCACCTTGAGTTTGAAGGGGGGTGTTAAAGCCCATTACTATATAGCCCATTTACTTTTGTGTCTATATACTTGTATACATCATGACATGAATGAAATAATCTTCGTCTCTTCATTCTCTCTATATTCTGACAACAAGTTCAGCAAGAATACTATAGATCTCCTCGTGGATGATGTGAAAAGGGCATTGGACGGTCTTCTTTCCTAGCATAAACAATTAAGTTTTCCATCTCCGTGTATTTTTAATTTGTCTTGTTTATTACTCGATCTTACTATGTATTATTTGTTGTTTCTATGTATTATAATTTGTTTCCATTTATTATTAGTGTTTTTCCATGCGACCGTGTCAAGCACTTGAAAGATTCCCTCTGTAGCTTTGCCATCAGAAATAATTGACTTTATCTTCATCAAAAATGATAAACAACAGGTGACTGTTCAATGTGCTATGCAAGGCTGCCACTGGCGTTTACACGCGTTGAGAGAGGGCAACGCTAGGATGCTTTGAGTAAAGACAATGTAATCCACACACATTTATGGTAGAACATGGTGTTCAACTAGCGTATAAGCAGGCTTGGATGGGGAAAGTGGTTGTGAGGGTCGTCATACATGGAAATAAAGTAGCCACTGATGAGATTCATGCAATATAAATTCTTCCCTTGAGATTTTTCTCACCATTGTTTCTTGATGCTCATAGGGAGCTCTCTGAAGACTCCACTCATTTTATGACCCACTAATGATGTCCAATACAGGTAGATTCTCTCTTTGAAAGTTTTTTTACTCTTGGCTCTTAACACTCATAGAGAAGCCACTGAAAATTCATGTTGAACACTTTAACCCAGAGGTACAATGCAAGGTGAGAACTCTCTTTGAAATTTTTTTCACTCTTGCCTCTTAATACTCACAGGGAGGTTTTTAAAGGTTTCGCTCAGCTTATGACCCAATGATGAGGTAGAATGCAAGGTGGACTCTATTTGAGAGTTTTCTCACCTTTGTCTCTTTACATTCGCAAGAGGTCATTAAAGGCTCTTCTTTAACTCACTGATAAGGTGCAATGTATGGTGGATCCTCTTTTTGAGAGTTTTCTCATCCTTCCTTCTTAAATTTTATAGGGAGGTCTCTGAAATATTCACTCTTCTTTGATCCACTGATGAGTCCAATGCAAGATGAATTCTCCCTATGAGAGTTTTCTCATCGTTGCCTCTTGACACTCAGAGGGAGGCCATTAAAAGTTTATGTTAAAGACTTTGACATACTGACGAGGTCCAATGCAAGGTGAGAACTCTCTTTGACAATTTTTTCACTCTTACCTTTTGACGCTCACAAGGAGGTCTTTGAAGGTATCAATCCTTTTTTGGACCACTGATGAGGTCCAATGCAAGGTAAAAACTCTCTTTGAGAAGTTATTTTAACTCTTACTTCTTGACACTTACAAGGAGATTTTTGAAGGCTTTATTCTTTTTATGACCCACTGATAAGGTCCAATGTAAGGTGAGAACTGTCTTTAAGAATTTTTTTGCTCTTACTTAACAAGGAGGTATTTGAAGGTTTCACTTTTCTTATGACCCATAAATAAAGTCCAATGCAATATGAAAACTCTCTTTGATAATTTTTTTCGCTCTTGTCTCTTGATGCTCACAGGTTGCAACCTTTATTCTTCTTATGACTCATTGATGAGGTCCAATGTAAAATAAAAACTCTTTTTGTGAATTTTTTTACTCTTGCCTCTTGACTCTTAAAGGGAGGTCTTTGAACGTTTCACTCTTCTTATGACCGACTGATCAGATCTAATGCAAGGTGAAAACTCTTTTTGAGAATTTTTTCACCCTTGTCTCTTGAAGCTCACAGAGAGATGGTCTTTAGAAACTCTTCTCTATTTTTGGCCCATTGTGTCACGCCCCATCCCGCAAGATTGGCACTCGATAACCACTTCAAGAACCCGAGTAAGGGTACACACCGCATAACTCTCGAGTCACCGCAAGGCTTACAATTCCCTGGGCATACATAAAAGGAATAGGGAAACATATTTCAACCATGTAACAAAAGATTAAAGATAACATATCATGAACAAGATTCCATACAACATGATAACAAAGTTTAACAAAGATAAAAATGTTTCAAAGTGTTACAAGACAACAAGGAGGTTGACAATACGTACATCAAATATACTAGTGGATCCAAGGTCTTTACATATGCAATCATGAATACAGTAAATGAGCATACACAAGAAATATGGAAGATGTGAGTACATAGGTCTACCAAGCACCGCGCGTCTTGTCACACCGCCACTAAGCATTAAAGCATGTAATTTGGTGAGAGGAGTGAGTAACAAAGTCAATCAGAAAGTGGAATGGCATAGCACCAAACGAGTCCTCACATGAATTCACAAATAATAACATAATAGTAATAATTGATGAAAAGCATATAATAAAGAATACTTCTAAACATCTCAAAGGAAGAGCATAAACTTTTGAACACTTCAGAAATCAAACCATATCTTGAAAATATGTTTGCTTTAAAAATACTGAAAAAAGGAGGAAGGCGTTCATTATCCATTCATAATGGCCTAAAAAGCCTCTAACCCTAGTGGTGGCCTCGACTGAGTTCGGAGCTGCCAAGGCCATCATCACCTTAACATTGGCCCACTGAGACTCATGTGATGACCCAGTACTCAGTGCATTAATACCCATTCTAAACATTCTCTACACCTTCGAAAGGGAAATATGACCCGGGTCCACCACACCACCTCTAAAGGCTGGACCGTGAAATGCAAGTAATATTATAGTTGGTCTATTAATATCGCAGGTATACGGGTCTTCAAGTAATATCTCATGAGTGAGCACAAGGGTGGTATTTCCCCAGGAACAGTGAGAGGCTCCTATTACTCCCCTTTTACTTAATCAATAGCCTAAACATTTACGTTTTTCCTTTAATCTACTTCTATAATATATTACACAATACAATTGGAGAATCGTTAACCATAATTTGGAGGAGTTGAGATATTGTATGATAGTTATCTTGATTATTACTAATGATAGGTGTTGAGTGTGAGTGTGACAATCATGTTCTAGAATTGGACCGGGGCGGGGGACGGGGGACGGGGGTGGAATTCAAGGGCCTACTAGTCCCAATCTGTTAGCAACTAGGTCTAAATCACTAGGAACTTAAAATGAAATCACTTATACTCCAGCCTCCTACATTTGTCTTAAGTTCGAGAACTCCACCAGAAGAGATAAATCAAACCCTAAGCCTAAGGGTCAATCAATCCCTAATCCAGAGATCTAGCAATACCTAACCTCTTAGAGCATGCATAGATCTAACATAGTATGGGTCTCCTAATGTGGGGCATAGCTTCCTCATCCACATTAACAACAATAACATTCAAGCACACATGCAATGATTCACAAAAGACTAGAAATATTTATTAAATTATTAATCAAGATTCATAAACAATAATCGAGGGACCTAGACATATAATTCCCCTTGAATTAAGTTCTTATGGAATATAGAATAATCAATTAAAGCAAGAAAGAATCATAAGACCTAAGAATAAATAAGAATCATAAGACCTAATAATAAATAAGCATTCAAAACAATTCCGAAACTAACTCCCTCCAATAGGTTCGCCAAGGTTGAGGGTGAGAGATTCCCAAGGTTGATAATATTACGCCGAAGACCTTCGCGAGTGACACAACGCTATTTGCGTATGTACCACAAGTGCATGGGTTTGTCAAAGTAATAATACCCTGGTGAGTGGGTAGTCATATCCAGAGGGAATAGTGATCAGAAATACAAGGATTGATATTTAACTAAAGTGAAGATGAATCGATAGTAGTATGAACAATATCAATATGAAAAGAAATAAACGAACAAGAAAGAGAGACACTATAAAAAATTAGAGGAAAAGCAATCGATAGAAAATGGGGCACCTGGACATTGCTCCCCGTAGGACTATTGCTTCAAGTGCAAAACCAACTATTATGTCTAATAACTGATGGTTAATGAATCGTGGAAATCTTAAAATACACAGTCCCAAATCTAAGGTTAACTGTAACTAACCCTACACTATGCCCCGTGCAGAGAAATTGTTCAGTCTCAACACCGCACACTGTGCAAAGTTGCTTAAAACTCTAGGGACTCCAAGTGATAAATCCTATTCCCTAGTCACAATTAAGCCCCAGATACTAAGAATTACTTCAATGCTTCACTCTGTTTCTTGCGCAACTAAGCCCAGTGGAGTTTGTCTCTTAGCACTTCCCTCTATTGTGACTGCAAAGAACTCTTGGAATGTGGAAGTAGGATATATCACACCGGAGGGGAAAGGGGGTGTTCCGCTACCTCACGGCTCACCCTCTCGACCCTCTCCAATCTTACTTTCTCTAACCCTCATGGTGTGTAACTCACTCACAAGGATTACCAATATAGGCTCTCAACCCTAGTGTCACTCTAATGGAAAACTCATTCAACAAGCATTAAAGATTAGAACTCAATTAAAGACATCAATTAAAGAAACAAAACAGAAAGGTCAAAGAAACAATCTCATCCTAGGGTTTACAAGTCCAAGTATCCACTAGGGGTTTAGCTCTCTATGGAGCAAGATACAATCAATAATGAAATCGAAAGTAAAAGCATGCAATCCATAAGTAAAACCCCCTTGTAGTCTGTATCGATGGTCTTGTGGAGCAGCTTCGTCTTCTCCAAGGGTTCCCTCATCAAGCCTAGGGCACACCTCGCCGAATCGATACCGACGAAAGCTCCCCCAATAACTATCTTCAGAAGAAACGGGGTGTTAAAGGCTGTAGAACCACTCCAGAAACCTTGCCAAAGCCTTTCGAAACCCTAGCCGTGAGCAGCTCCAAAAATGGAGAAAAGATGAGAGAAAGATGGGAAAAGGTTTTTTAAAACGGGCTGAAATCGCGACTTAAATAGGGCTGGAATCGGGCATCCACACAACCGTGTGAATCTGCAGGAATTGATTTTCTGTGGCCTGTGAACAGTGACTGCTCTACAATGATTTTCTACAGTAACCTGCTACGGTACTCTGCCCAAAATACTCCCAAATCCACACTTTTCATCGAGACCACATGAATGGGCACACATTCATGCGGTATATCATGTTTCTTCTTTAATAAAATCATATTTGACGACAATCTTGCTAGCTTTGCACAAGTCAGAATACATGAGTGTGACTGCCTTTGTGTCCCTCCACTTTACATGTTCACTCAAGCACAACGGAGGTTGGCACACACTCATATGTCTTTGAGCACAACTTGTGTCTTCGCGTTTGTTCACTCTAGGATTTCATCAACAATGTGCATTTATGATCTACTTTGGCTTCTTTCTTCCATACTTGTCTCTACAACCCTATATGCACAAAAGCAATACAAATACACATGTATAAGCGATAAAATCTGAGAAAAGTAATGCTCATTATATAAAAAGAATACTTTGTATTGTTAATGATGAGATTTCTAATGAAGCACTCTCTTGACTTTGATGATACTTGTTATTTTGTTGGTGTCAATGATGAGATTTCTAATGAGTACTTGCAGTAACTTTTGCATCCGGATCCATATGAGTAGTGGCTGGATATGGAAGAGGAGCAATTGAACAATCACGAGGAACAAGTCCTCAATGAGCAACCACAAGAAGTATTTGTGAAACAGATTTTTAGCCGAGTCAAGAGGTCAAGACATCATCGCCGAAAGCATTCCAACAGAATAAGAGACAAGCACACACAGAAAGAGCGCGACATTCCCTCATTCGGTAACATAATTAAGAATTTTTCCTTGAATATGCAGAATTTCTATCCATCATGTGTGCAGGTTGCTAAGAAGGAGGTTTTTCATCTTTATGAGCCACCATGAGGTAAAGACAGGTACGTCCAGCGTAATGACGTTAAACAAGCGCTTCTTGCGAGGCAACCCAAGCTTTTAGTTAGTTTGTAGTCTTAGATTTTCAATTCTGCAGTAATAAATTCATGAGTGTGAGTCTTGGTTAATTTTTTTAATTGTTGTTGTTCTCTTGGAATTTTTTCGGTGATTTGAATCGTTTTCTATGTTTGTGACATGGTTTGGGTTGAATTTAATGTTTAAAGTTGAAAAATTGGTGTTAATTTGGAGTTTTGGGCCCTTAGTGGACTGTCTGCAGAAATTTTACAGTCCACACGGCCGCGTGGAATTTCCACACGGTCATGTACAGTACCCATGCGGGGGTTTGGAAAATCCACACCCCCATGTACCTATATGAATATGAAGGGCACTATTCATCATCTTCTATTTTCAAAGAGCCCTTTCATCTTCCATCCTTTCACTCCTATAAAACCCAAGTTTTGATCTCTCGCACCAATTGTTTTCAACTCTTTGGAGGTTAAGATGTGATTCGCTAGAGTTTTCATAGAGTTTCTTCTCCGATTTGTTCCAGTAAGGCTTCACTCCCCTCCACCCTTTCGATGTTCTTCAAGACCATTTTCATGGAGCTTTCATGGTATTTTTATACTATTTCCCCTAAGGAATCGTGCTAGACACTTCTTCAATGTTTCAAAATGGATTTCTATGAGGCATAGGAGCGCGACTCCGACCAAGTCACCGGAGTCAGGCACCCACGTGGGTGTGGGGCCAACCCACGCACCCGCGTGGGCTGGCCGCGCCCAACCAGCAGGGCCACGAGCCCGCGTGGCCCCCTTGTCCGAGAGCCACCCCAGCCACGCGACCGCATGGTTGGGGCGCATAGGAGCGCTGCCTAGTAGACTACGCACTCGGGCTAACCATGCGCCCGTGCGGGCGTGTGGCCGTGCACTGCGCACAGCCCACGCGGGCGCGTGGTAGCCTGGCCGAGCTAAACACGCACCCACGGGGGTGCGTGGCTGGCCCACGTGCTCGCGTGAGCTGGGACAGAGGCTAGTGGCCTGTTTTTCTGAGTGTTTGGGATGTTTTTCTGAGAGGTCGGGAGAGTGCAAGGATGTGTTCTTTGAGTGTTTGGGAGTGTGAAAATGAAAAAGTCTCAATAGATTTATAAAGGAAATCGTGCCCTTTTGAGTTATGTACATTCACACGGGCGTGTGGAAATTACCCACGCCCGTGTGACTCTATAGGGGAGCTTCACAGGGGCAGACACACGTCCCTATAAGCTCTCGGGATAGCCTCTGACTCTCTCTGAATGCATTCACACGGGAGTGGAAATTCTCCATGCCCGTGTGCCGGACCCACAGGGGCACCCACACGTCTCTATGGCTTCTCTGTCCAACCGACAAATTTCTCTAAGTGTTTCACACACCCGTTTGGAAATTTCACACGGCCATGGATCTTCATAAGGGCTATTCATAGGGGCACTCACACGCCCATGTGTCTTCTCGGGATGGATAAGAACTCTCCACAGAGTTTCACACGGGCGTGTGGAAATTACCCACGCCCATATGTAATTCACAGGGTCATCCACAGGGTAGACACATGCGCCTGTATCTTCTCAAGATAGAGCTCTAAACTCTGTAGAGAAACACACGCCGGTATAAAAATTGCCCACGAGCGTGTGACCATCACAAGGTCATTCACAGGGGCATTCACACGCCCCTATGTCTTCTCGGGATAGAGAAGTTGAGCTCTGAACAGAAACACACACCTGTGTGGAAATTCCACACAGCCGTTTTTCTTCTCTGGATGACTTAGAAAAATTACAGACTTTGTAGAAAATTTCTACACAGTCACATATACTCAGAGCCTGCCTACATTATGAACAACTTACCAGAGAATCATGCACAACATGCTCAAACGACTAAGAACTTTGCTAATCACAATTAAGCAGATGAAAACACTAATGATTCATTAGCAAACACTACAAAAGCATGTAAAATATTAAGACACCAACACTCAAGCTTTTATTCATGCAAGCACTAAACTAAAACCTAGAAAACAGTAAAAACTTGGGTTACCTCCCAAGAAGCACTTGTTTAACACTAAGCTTGACGTACCTGTCCTTACCTCATGGGGGCTCATGGATGAAGGTTTCTCTCTTACCCATAACCTGAAAGCATGAAGAACATAATCTTCTGAAAGTCAAGAGGGAGTTATCGAGTTTGTCACCGCACAAGGGTTCATCACCCTTACTCCGTTCTTACACATCCCCATTAGCCTTGGGGCGTTTCTTGTGATGTCTCCTTGCACGCTTCATCATTCGGATCATCTTCTTCATGATCCTCGGGGTAGGTTACACCATGTCCTCTAGACTAAGTGTCATGATTTCTTCATTCTCCACCTCTTGGTCTAGCAACCCCTTGTACGGATCCGGACACATCATTTTCTACACATATTCATCTATTAGTTCATCGGTAGTGTGAAGAAAGTAAAGAGTATCATCAAAGTCGAGAGAATGTCTCATGGCTTCAGCGAGGCGGTATGTAAGCTTGTCATCCCCAACTTGTAATGTCAACTCCCCACCATCCATGTCTATAAGAGCCTTGGAAGTATGCAAGAACGGCCTCCCAAGTATCAGTGGGACATCGACATCCTCATCAATATCCAACACTATAAAATCCACAGGAAATATGTACTTATCAACCTTCACAAATACGTCTTCAATGAT
This sequence comes from Dioscorea cayenensis subsp. rotundata, assembly GCF_009730915.1. Lineage (NCBI taxonomy): Eukaryota > Viridiplantae > Streptophyta > Magnoliopsida > Dioscoreales > Dioscoreaceae > Dioscorea > Dioscorea cayenensis. The sequence continues at coordinate 7,257,806 of NC_052489.1, forward strand.
GCCTCTCAAATGTTTCACCGTTCGGTCCGCCAATTGAAGTGTCATCCGAGGGGACCTAGGCTCTCCTAGGCCTAGCTTTTAGAAGAATGTGTAAGGCATGACATTAATGCTAGCCCTGGAATCCGCCAATGCCTTTTCTTCGCCCAAATTACCAATGTTGCATGGAATGATAAAGTTTCCGGGGGTGTTTCTTCTTGTTCGGCATATTCTTTTGTAACACCACCGAACATGAAGCATCTAAGATCATAGATGCACTCTTCTCCAACTTTCTCTTGTTGGTCAAGAGGTCATTAAGAAACTTTGCATATCGAGGCATTTGAGACAATGCCTCCACAAATGGGATGTTGATATGAAACTGCTTGAATATACCTAAGAACTTCTTGTATTGCTCATCATTTTGATCGTTCTTCAATCTTGAAGGATAAGGGTTGTTGGCTTGTAGGGTGGGGGTGCTACCCCCTTCTCTTTTTCTACTTCCTCAACCTCCACGATCTCGAGTACTTCAATATTGGTCTTCTCGCTCGGAAGCCTACCCGCAACTTCTCGACCACTTCTCAAAGTGATCGCCTTCACATGTTCTCTCGGGCAAACCTTGGTCAAAGCTTTCCTAGTAACACGGAAACAAATCTGAGATCGGTCATCCGGGTCTCCAAGCCTAAAACTCGATTCTTCATGTTCGGGGCTTGTAGTTATTGTTGTTGGAAACCCGGTGGTGCCATGGCCTTTTGTTGCCCTTGATTATTCCATGAAAGATTCGAATGGCTCCTCCAACCCGGATTGTAGGTGTTGCTATATGGATTGCCTTGGCTTCTCATTGCATTACCCACAAAATCCACTTGTTCTACCGAGGATATACCACCAATATAAATTGGGCAATCGGATGGAGCTTGTCCTCCCCCTCACCCAGCGCAACTCGTCATGGCCGCCACTCTAGGAGAAGTTAGAATGTCTAACTTTTTGCTCAATCATTCAACCTGGGCCACCAATGAGGTAATTACATCGATCTCATGAAGTCCGGCTACCTTCTTTCTGTCTCTTGTGTTCCACTGATAACTATTGATAGCAATTCTTCAATGAGATGTTGGGCTTCGTTGGGGCTCTTGCTTCCTAAGGAACCTCCTACTGCAGCATCAAGTGACTGTCTTGTACTTGGGTTTAATCCATTATAGAAAGTCTGAATGATCATCCACTCGAGGAACCTATGTTGAGGACATTTCTGCAGGAATTCCTTGAACCTACCACATTCCTCAAGAAGAGACTCCAATTCCGTTTTCACAAAGGAGGATATTTCATTCTTGAGCTTCGCATATTTTTCAGGAGGGAAATATCGGGCAAGAAAAGCTTCTACCATCTCCTCCCAAGTAGTAATCGAAGCTCTAGGTAATGAATGTAGCCACTGTTTTGCTCTCCCCTTTAAGGAAAATGGGAAGGCCCTCAATCTAATAGCATCATCCGTAACACCATTAATCTTAAGCATATCGCACACATCCAAGAAATTCTCGATGTGGTTGTTCGAATCCTCATCGGCCAAACCATTAAACTGTGCCGACTACTATATCATCTGGATGAATGCTGGCTTTAGCTCAAAATTTTGAGCCGTAATCGGTGGTCGCACAATACTACATTATGTGCCCAGGACTACGGGTCTGGCATAATCTGATAGTGTCATCTGCTGCTCATTCTGTTCTGCCATATTTTCTGACCCTTCACCTTTTACCTCGGCTTAATTTGACTATTCTTGCACAGGTTCTTTTCCCCTTCTACGAAGTGTTCGTTCAAGTTCAGGATCTCTTTCAACCAATGTCGAAGGGTTTCCTTGGGTCATAACCTGGAGCTGCAACCAAAGAAAGAAAATCAAATCAAAATGATGGAAGAATAAGAAAGTGTGAAGTTGAATAAATGGTGAATAGCTAAAATAGCAAAGTGCAAAGTGTTTCTAAAACGCCTATTCCCCGGCAACGGTGCCAAAAAGTTGACATAACGACTTTTGCGTATATACCGCAAGTGCATGGGTTTTTCGAAGTAATAATACCCTGGTGAGTGGGTAGTTGTATCACATAGGGAATAGTGATTAGAAACATAAGTATTGCTATTTAACTAAAATGAAGATTAATCGATAGTAGTGTGAACAATATCAATATGAAAAGAAATAAACGAACAAGAAAGAGAGATGCTATAAAAAATGAGAGGAAAGTCAATCGATAGAAAATGGGGCACCCGGACATTCCTCTCCTAGGACTATTGCTTTAAGTGCAAACCAGCTATTATATCTCCTAACTGATGCTTAATGAGTCATGGAAATCTTAAAATACACAGTCCCAAACCTAAGGTCAACCGTGACTAACCCTACATTGTGCAAAGTTGCCTAAAGCTCTAGGGACTCCAGGTGATAAACCCTATTCCCTAACATAGATATAACCCTTTAGTTCAGGCGAAAGACCCCTAGTCACAATTAAGCCCCAGATACTAAAGATTACTTCAACGCTTCACTCTGTTGCTTATGCAACTAAGCCCTAGCGGAGTTCGTCTCTTAGCACTTCACTCTATTGTGACCGCAAAGAACTCTTGGATCGTGGAAGTAGGATAAATCACACCGGAGGGGAAAGGGGACATTCCGCTGCCTCTCGGCTCATCCTCTCAACCCTCTCCAATCTTGCTTTGTCTAACCCTCATGGTGTGTCACTCACTCACAAGGATTACCAATATAGGCTCTCAACCCTAGTGTCACTCTAAGGGAAAACCCATTCAATAAGCATTCAAGATTAGAACTCAATTAAAGACATTAATTAAAGAAACAAAACAGAAAGGTCACAGAAACAATCTCATCCTAGGGTTTACAAGTCCAAGTACCCACTAGAGGTTTAGCTCTCTATGGAGCAAGACACAATCAATAATGAAATCGAAAGTAAAAGCATGCAATCCATAAGTAAAACCCCCTTGTAGTCCGTATTGATGGTCTTGTGGAGCAGCCTCGTCTTCTCTAAGGGTTCCCTCATCAAGCCTAGGGCACACCTCGCCGAATCAATGCCGATGAAAGCTCCTCCAATAACTATCTTCTGAAGAAACAGGCTATTGAAGGCCGTAGAATCACTCCAAAAACCTTGTTAAAGCCTTTCGAAACCCTAGCCGTGAGCGCCTCCAAATATGGAGAAAAGATGAGAGAAATATGCGAAAAAGTTTCTGAAAACGGGCTAAAATTGCGACTTAAATAGGGCTGGAATCGGGCATCCACACAGGCGTGTGGAAATTCCACACGCCCTTGTGAAATTACATGAATTGATTTTCTACGGACTGTGAACAGTGACTGCTCTACAATGATTTTCTACAGTACCCTACTACAATACTCCGCCCAAAATACTCCCGAATCCACACTTTTCTTTGAGGCTATATGTATGGGCACATAGCCATGCGGTAGATCGCATTGTTTCTTCAACAAAATCATATTTGGCGATAATCTTTCTAGCTTTGCACAAGTTTGAACACATGAGTGTGACTGCCTTTGTGCCCCTCCACTTTGCATGTTCACTCGAGCACAACGGAGGTTGGCATGCACTCATATGTCTTTGAGCACAATTTGTGTCTTCATGTTTGGTCACTCTAAGATTTCATCAACAACGTACATTCACGATCTACTTTGGCTTCTTTCTTCCATACTTGTCTCCACTACCCTACCTGCACAAAAGCAACACAAATACATATGTATAAGCGATAAAATCTGAGAAAAGTAATACTCATTATAAGAAAAGAATACTTCGTATTACTAATACATAAGCACTTATCAACGTGCCCTCCTCTAACAATGATCGTTGTATTGTCCTCGAGAAACTTGCCATTATCTGTTGGAATATGGAAGAAACTTGTATCCAGCCACTTGGATCTCCAAAACTCCGATCACCCTACCTTATTCGACAAAAGAATCTCCTTCATTTTAGAGAAACCTAGGGTTTTTATAGTGGTCGAGTCCGCCATGGCCTCATCACGAGCGTTGTGATGCCCGTAGAGAGTAAGTTATTACTCGGTCTTCAAGTCGTGTCCTCGCACGGCTCTCTGGGCATTGTCTAGTGAGATCACGGTCATGATGGTTACCACAACGGCCGTTGTGAGGCCGTTGTGGGCTCTGTGTTACTTTCAGTGATTCCATGCTGCCATGGCTTGATAACAGCATTAAGAAGTGTAGACAACATGCATGGTGACTTGCATCACGCCCGTTATGAGTCATGGCGAAGTCTTGACTCAACAACTTGGTTCATTTTGCTTCAAAATGCCCCTGAATTCGCATCTTTTTCCCTAAAATAGAAATAAAGATCGTGGTGAACAAAAGAATAAAATTTCATCCTAATTAGGTGCTAAAAATGTCAATTTCCATGTTGAATGTAGTGTAAATGATATAAAAAAAATATGATCTTTCTAGCACTTATCAATGGGCTACTCCTTTACCGGCTCCTTGCCTCTAATCGAAGCTTCACTGCCTAAGACCACATCACACAATGCAAAGAACTCAACAAAAGAATGATTAAAAATAAAATGAAATGCATGAATGCACCCCTAACCCTAAAAATGCAATGCGATACCACTCAAGGCTTGGGTAGGGCTTAATCTCAAGCCCAAATGATCCCTATGAGTTCTCTTGGGAGGGATCTCCATTCAAGGCTAAGAAAGCAATGGAAAAGAAGTGAATTCATTTGTGCTATGATAGTGTTGCAATGCACCCAATTTCAAGATAATTAAGATTCATGGATTTCACTCAAGCTCTTAGCATCAAACAAGCAAGTATGGCAAACACAAAACTCACCAATTTCAGCAATTATAAACCCTAGATCTAGCATTCAAGAAATGACATACAAATAGAAGGAGGAATGGAAGGATATATATTGTATCAAAAATCCTACCCTCACAAACAAGAATAGAGTAACAATCAAGCTTCTCATGCTCATCAATGAAACCCTTAGTTTCATTTTACCAAAGATATTGAAGATGGAATAAAACAAGGAAAGAATAAAAAGCAAGAGAAATATCATACCTTCATGGCTTCAAATGGATGAGAGGGGGTGGAAGATCTACCAATTCCATGAGGAGGATGGAAGGACTCCAAACAAGGCTCTCATACAAGGAAAGAAGCAAATGAATGAGAAGGAAGCAATGAAGGAGAGAATAAAAGGGTTTGAGGCACAAAAATGATGAAAATACCTCACCTCTATGTGCTGGAAAGCCTCACACAAATGTGTGCCATTTCCACAAGAACATGCGCACTTCTGTTGATTGCTACAACACCATGCTACTGCCCCTTTTCTATAGTACCGCCAATGCCAATAAGACACAAGGGGTACCCACACGGGCGTGAGCCACTTTCACACACCCGTGTGTCACCTTGTGTTATTTTCTGGCGATTGCTACAATACCGTGCTACATTAATATTACTACAATAAAACCAAAAGCTAGGAAGAGACAAGGACACTTCCGCAAGGGCATGTGTCACTTTCACACAGCCGTGTGTCAACCTGTGTGCCTTTCTACTAATTTCCTACATTACTTTTTACTACAATATTTATGTTACATTACCGCGAAAACACTAGAAAGACACAAGGGCACCCACACTGGCATGTGAGGCTCCCAGGAGTATCACATGGCCTCACACACAGTAGTGTGAGTATTGATGAGCTTCCGACCAGGTGCCCAAGAAGGGTTCACAAGACCATTGTACAACCAAGAACTTCACATATCACTCAAAATACACTACTAAACACACACCCAAAATAGAAAATGACAACAACAGAAAGTTCTTAATATTACACATTGAAAAGGTCCAATGTAAGGTGGAATCTCTCTCTCTTTTTTTTTTTTTTAGAGTTTCCCACCTTTACCTATTGACGCTCATAGGGAGGCCATTGAATAGTCTTCTTTGAAGATTTTGATCCAAAATAATGTCCAATGCAAAAAATGTAATGCCCTCTTGGGTGAAGAAGAAAAAAAAATGATGTTTTATGTGATTAAAGAAAACCTTTCTCTATGCAAGGATAAAGTGAATGGGTTTTCTAGCATTAAGAAAGGAAGCCCATGTATTAACCTATAAACTGATAAAGAGAGTCTCCTCATGAAAGCAAGGGCTTCTCATTAGTTAATAGACATGATATTCAAAGCTAATAAAAAAAAATCTCAAACATCTTAAACAAACCCAACCTAATGACTTGACAATGTGAGAGGGTTATATTTCGGTAATATCAAACAAAAGTAATTATGAAGTCCCAAGACATAGAGGTCAAAGACTCAAAGGATTGCACAAGTCACAGTCTCGAAAGCTTCACAAGAGTAAAATGCTGAAGTCTTCAAACACCAAAGCTAAAAGGGATCTAGTTTACAATTATAACTTAAGATCCATTCCAAAACAAAATAAGTTAAAGTAGTCAATTTAGTGATCCAACCATCTAAAAGGTCATGACTTGGTGATGTGTACGTCAAGACTCAAGAACATGGGATGGCCGAGGCCCAGAAAACTCAAAGGAAGACATCAAGAAGTCAAAAAGTGGAAGAGCTTGACAAGTCCAAGGCCTAAAAGCTTTACAAGCATGAAAGGTCGGAGTTTTCGAAAGTCTGAATCAAACGAAATCAAGTTCATGATTCACAAATATAGAGAAATCTAAATGACGTTCAGGATAAAAAAACCTCGAAGAAGATCAAAGTCAACAAACTCAAAGGAGATATTCAAGCGTGATTTTCATCGAAAGTGTCAGGAGAGATAGAAATCAAGTAGACTCAAAATTATGTGAGGATAGAGGGAAATTAAGAAAGCAAGGTTAAGAGAGTTAGAGTTTGTAGTGTTTGTATTCTTGATTAAGTTCATGTATTCATGTAACTTTTTTTGAAAGTAATAAAATTAATTTCTCTCACATGTTCATTCATTTCTCATTCACATTCTAGTGACATTGTCTAGGGTAATTAATATTAGGAAACTTGCCCCTAATGGAAGTCATGAACCTATAATTTTTTGAAATTCTAAATAATTAAAATTTTGATTTGTGATTTATTTATTTTTAACTGGTTAACTCTTTAAATATCATGTGAGAATAAAGGACACAGTAGATTAGGATGAAGATTAATTTTTTTTATTAAAATTTATCTAACGTTTAATAATGAAACCGAAAAATAAAAATGAAAACAATATGTAAAGTGAAAATGAAACTTAAATTTTTAATTTTATATAATTAAATATTTAAAATAAGGAGAATAATTACTTTATTAGTAATTACTAAAGTAAATATGATTGAAAAGATAATTGTATAAGTATCATAAATCATTGAGGTCATTTGATATTCTTTATTAATTTAGATGACTTAGGCCATCTCCAACCCAAAACTCTATATTTGGCGCTTTAGTACTAAAAAATACAACTTCTACAGTGAAAGTTTCTCCAACCACCATCTCTATTTTTAACTCTAAAATAGAATATTATAAGAATATTATTTTGATTTCACAATTTATATATTCACACTATCAACAAATTTAATCATCTTTAAATCTTTTCCACTTTTAACCATTAAATTTAAATATTATACTATTTAAAATATGATTTTAATTTTTATAATTATTATAAATATTTATTAAATATAAAATAAAATCCAATTGGTAAAAAAAATACAAATACAAAAACAAATATTACATTAATTACTTAATAAATACATAACATACAAACAAGCACCATTGGTAAAAACAACACATTATTGAAAATTAGAGTAACACATAAGTTTTTAATTATCTTCGTTATTTGCATAGCGCAATTATAAATGTTCAATCAATGCATTGTGAAGTGCAATATGAGCTTCTTTGTCCTTAATTTGCCTGTAACGACCAAGAAATTGTTCAAATCGAGCATCTTCATCTTGTACCAATTCAACTATTGGGGTCGCCACTTCTCTTGCATCCACGATTGGTACATTGATATCTCGTTCATCCTCGACTATCATGTTGTGTATTATAATGCATGCAGTCATTATGTCGTGTAAGACATTTTTCCTCCAAAACTGTGTAGGCCCTCCCATAATTGCAAAACGAGATTGTAGAACACCAAATGCTCTCTTGACATCTTTTCGGCATGCTTCTTGTCTTATTGCAAAATATTTTTTCTTCGGAGTTCGTGGTTGATGAATAGTTTGTACAATAGTAGACCATTTTGGATATATGTTATCAGCTAAATAATATCCTATATGGTACTCATTTCCTTTAATGACATAATGAGCAGGAGGAGCAATACCTTATGCTAGGTTGGAGAGCAAATTAGAAGACTCCAAAATGTTTATGTCATTGTTGATGACTGACATACCTAAATAAGCATGCCATATCCAAAGATCATAATATGTTACTGTTTCAAGAATAATGGTTGGGCATCCATACCTTCCTCTATACTGTCCAGCCCATGCCGTGGGACAATTTTTCCATTTCCAATGCATATGGTCCAAACTTCCTAACATTCCTGGAAAGCTACGTTGTTCTCCAATTTATAAGAGTCTTGCAATATCATTAGCATCAGGTGATCTAAGATATTGCTCAGTGAAAATCTCTACGATGGCTCGTCAAAATCTTTTGAAGCTTCCTACCATGCCAAACTATTAGCCCCATCTACTTCAAACTTTATTTTGGGTGTTGTGGTTTTTTCTTTTTGATATCGATGATAGTGTATGTTTTAAGATTATTTTCTATGTTTTTATTTTATCGTTCATGTAATTTTCGTTAATTTAATGAATTTATATTTCGCAAATTATTTTCTTTAATTTAATATTTCTTATTAATTAAAAAAATAAACTTAAATTATAAGTTATTAATTTAATTAAAATATAAAGTTATAAATATAAATTTTATAGGAATTAAAATAAAATTAAAAAAGAATTTAAAAAACAGAAAATCAAAACTGAAATCAAAACATAAATAAAATATATAATATATAATATAAATTTTAAAAAAAATAAAAACAAAAAAAAAACGGAATTAAAAAAGAATTAAAAAAACTGAAAATCAAAACTGAAATTGAAAACAGAAATAAAAAATAAATTAAAATTAAAATAACGCTGCTATAGTGGCGAGCAATATCCTGCGCGCCACTATAGCAGAATTTTGATTTGGCACAGGGAATTGCATCCGGTTAGAGCATCCCTGCGCCAAATCTGATGTTTTGCCTCAAATTAAACGCCAGGTTAGAGATGCTCTTATATGGACCAATTAAAAATTAATGTATATAACATCTAAATTAATAAAGAATGTTAAATGACCTCAATGATTTATGATAATTATAAACTTATATTTTCAATCTATCTACTTCAGTAATTACTAATAAAGTAATTATTCACATTCTTTTAACTATTTAATTATATAAAATTAAAGATTAATGTAAATATAAATAATTATTGTTTAAGAAATACCAATATTGAGTTTGATAATTTCATCGTGACTAGGAAGTGGTGCTTGCATGCATATTCACTTTTAAGAGAACCTAAACATATAAAAATATTAGACTCAAACTTTTAACTTTCCACTTTCATAAACAAAACATGTAAAATGTGTTAAAATAATTCACTTTGTTATGCAACCAAACACTAAGAAATGACATCTCATTGTAAAGTGGACTTCAAATACCACGAGTGGGACATTCAAACCTTTAAATTTCCTTTCCCGCCTCCAAAAACCATAATTTGAAAATGAAGAAATTAAAAGTCTCATTCTCTAACTTCAATATTTACTTTCACAATCCAATCACGTGGAAGTCCACCTAAACTTTCTTATATAATTCCCTTGCTTGTTTCGGAGATTTTACAATTTTAATGATTTTTAATATATATATATATATATATATATATATATATCTATATGAAATAAATATTGATGATATTTTTATTTATAATAAAGTAAAAGAATATAAAAATAGTGATTATTTTATCAATGTTTGAAAGCATTCCCATAAAAAAAATTTCATCGTCATAGCCCATGTTTATCTAAACTTTATTCAAAACAATTATAGTTAGATATATATTGTGTGTATATCACTATGCAATTTGGAATTATATAACATACCTATAGTCTTCTAGCTGTATAACATTTGTAATAAAATTGTTAGCATAGAATCAAGATTGAAGTAAGCACGTGCAACCCTATTCGACTAAACCCGAATCCTTCATAAAAGACGTGAAGCCCATCATTCTATACATATTCCAACAATTAATAGCAGTAAGTAAAAAAGTGAAATGTAAATTTTTATAATTGTGATTAAAGAAATATAAAAGGATAAACTAAGTGATGGCAAATATAGTTATCATTTTTTTTATAATCACTTACATCAAAATCTATTTCAACAAAAGTTAAACCGATAATTTGTGTGAAATTCAAATAAGAAATCCCAAGTCTTACGATTCTAAGTTTCACTATTTGATTTAGCATGCCTTCAACCAATTCTGAAATTTTCTTTGGGCACATTCTTGATCAGAATATAAATTAGTACAAATCTTAATTATTGTGCTTTTAACTTGGACAAAATAGATTAAAAAATATTTGGTATAACACTTACTTAGTTTTTCACTATCTGCAAATTTATTCAAATAAAAACATGTCAAACATATGTGATATTTACTACAAAAGGAACACAACCAAACAACAAATGAATGAACAATCAAATTATAAAAGTAAGAAAACTATGACAAATTAAATAGCAACAATATAGACACGGAAGAACATAAAATTATACTGTGAAAAGAAAGTTATATCAAGAAAGAGAATTGTATGAATTGTATTAAAAGAGAAACCAACTTTAAAATTTGTTATTCATCTTCATTAATATTTGACCAATATGATTAGGTCTATCATTTAATGTCTTTAATGTATTTTAGTCTCTTTATTTTCTTCTACAATAGTCTATCCATCTTCCCATAAAACCAAACATGTATGATTTAATATGTATGAAACCATTGGTATATCATTTTTTTAATGAGTGTAAACACTTTTTTTTTTTTAATTTTAAAAAAAATTGTTCACTAGAATGTATATCATGCTAGGTCTGTTGAGATGGGAAATGGGAACATATGAGGAATAATGGATTAACTATTAAAATTTAAGTTGTTTTGTATATGTACCACTATTAAAGCCCATAATTCGTTATTTTCTTCAATAAATGTGCAATGTTATAGTTTTTCCACATATACCCCTTCAAACACCCTAATGTATTGTAATAATTTCCACTTTCCAAAATTTATCAATTTAAATTAGGATGTCTTATTAAATATTTAATGTTAAACCAATTTAATATCCTTAGCCGAATTAATGCCATTAAATCTTTTCTAAGAACAATAATTAATTTACAATATGAGATTTTTATATATAATATATCTTGGTTGGAATTAGTTACATTCATTTAATTATAATGGAAAAGTTCCTCAAAGACAACTAAATTATAAAATGCTCTTTCATTGTTGTTTTTGAAAAATCTATTGTTTTATTTGTTTTTAATTTCCCATATTTAATGTAATACTAAATAGTTTTAAAAGAATTAGGAAAGATTTCTGCTACTTTCCGAAAACTATTGATTTTCATTACAAGGACTTCAAAAATAATTAACAGTAAACCAATCTATACTTAATAAACTTAATGATACAAAATCTTTCATATTAACAATAATTAAATTACAATATGGGCTTAATTTTTTTGGAAATAATATATGTTGATCAAAATTTATTTTATTTATTTAATTATAATTTTAAAGTTTCTCAATGGTATAATGAACTTATAAAATGCTATATTTTCTTGAAATATTATCTATTAATCTTGGATTGGTTTTTTTTTCCATATTTAATGTAATACCTTAAACACATCTTTAAATATTTTTTAATTAAAAATTAAAAAAAATTTGGAAAGATTTCCGCTTTCAAGTTTTATTGATTTTTTAATATAAAACTAATATAATGTACTTAATATTCATTTTACTTAACAAAGATTTAAATGCAATAGAATAAATTCTTTAAAAAAAATAAAAATTTTCCTTCTAATCCTGTACATCTACTTTAAATATATATGGATAAATTTTTAAATATATATATATATTTCCACATCAATATTCTTAATAAATAATAAGAAAAAAATTATCGCTCATCCA